>NC_057409.1:753301-999064 GCF_019320065.1 Cervus canadensis | reverse complement strand
ATATGCCAGCAAATCTGGAAAACTCAGCAGTGGCCACAGGACTGGAAAAGGTCAGTTTTCATTCCAATCCCAAAGAAAGGCAACCCCAAAGAATGCTCAAACTACCACACAATTGCACTCATCTCACACGCTAGTAAAGTAATGCTCAAAATTCTCCAAGCCAGGCTTCAGCAATATGTGAACTGTGAACTTCCAGATGTTCAAGCTGGATTAAGAAAAGGCAGAGAAACCAGAGATTATAAATTTTGCCAATAATCCGCTCTGGATCATATCCGAAAAACGCCAAGAGAGTTCCAGAAAACATCTATTTTTCTGCCCTTTATTGACTACTGCTCAAAGGTCTTTGACTGGTAGTGGATCACAATAACCGGAAAAATCTGAAGCGGATGGGAGATACCACCGGACACAGCCGTATGACCTCACCTAACCTCTGAGAAACTTGTTAATGCAGGTCAGGAGCAAACAGTTAGAACGGACATGGAACAACAGATCTGGTTCCAAATAGGAAAAGGAGTACGTCAAGGCTGTATATTTGTCACCCTGCTTATTTAACTTATATGCAGAGTACATCATGCGAAACACTGGGCTGGAGGAAGCACAAGCTGGAATCAAGATTGCCGGGAGAAATATCAATAACCTCAGATATGCAGATGACACCACCCTTATGACAGAAAGTGAAGAAGAACTAAAGAGCCTCTTGATGAAAGTGAAAGAGGAGAGTGAAAAAGTTGGCTAAAGCTCAACATTCAGAAAACTAAGATCATGGCATCCAGTCCCATCACCTCCATGGAAATAGATGGTGAAATAAGTGAACAGTGTCAGACTTTATTTTTGGGGGCTCCAAATCACTGCAGATGGTGATTGCAGCCATGAAATTAAAAGACGCGTACTCCTTGGAAGGAAAGTTATGACCAACCTAGATAGCATATTAAAAAGCAGAGACATTACTTTGCCAACAAAGGTCCGTCTGGTCAAGGCTATGGTTTTTCCAGTGGTCATGTATGGATGTGAGAGTTGGACTATCAAGAAAGCTGAGCACTGAAGAATTGATGCTTTTGAACTGTGATGCTGGAGAAGACTCTTGAGAGTCCCTTGGACTGCAAGGAGATCCAACCAGTCCATCCTAAAGGAGATCAGTCCTGGGTGTTCATTGGAAGGACTGATGCTGAAGCTGAAACTCCAAAACTTTGGCCACCTCATGCAAGGAGTTGACTCATTGGAAAAGACCCTGATGCTGGGAGGGATTGGGGGCAGGAGGAGAAGGGGATGACAGAGGATGAGATGGCTGGATGGCATCATCGACTCGATGGGCATGAGTTTGAGCAAACTCCGGGAGTTCGCGATGGACAGGGAGGCCTGGCATGCTGCGATTCATGGGGTCACAAAAAGTCGGAGATGACTGAGCGACTGAACTTAACTGAATATGCTGACATTTGCTGCTCAGTATTGCTGGGCAGGGCAGCTCACCTCATGCTCCCAGCAAGCGGCAGCCGCAGCCACATGCCCCTTCTGAAGGTGAGGAGACTGTGTCGGGGAGGTGAAGGGCGGTGGTCCGCTGCGATACAGCAAGGGCCGCACCCAGCAGCCGGTCTGGAAGGTGGCCTCCATCACGAAACCCACTGCGCGGCCCTGACCTCCGTCACTTTCCTCGTCTGCCCTCGGTTTCCTTGCCCTAAAACAGCGGGGTCCCACCCCAGTGATCATAGCGGCACTCTCTACAACAGTCAAGATGTGGAGACAACCAAGAGCCCATCAACAGATGATTGGTTTAAGAAGATGTGGTGATGGCGTCCCTGGTGGCTCAGACAGTAAAGAATCCGCCTGCAATGCGGGAGACCCCGGCTCGATCCCTGGGTCGGGAAGATCCCCTGGAGCAGGACAGGGCAACCCACTCCAGTATTCTTGCCTGGAGAGTCCCGTGGACAGAGGAGCCTGGTGGGCTACAGTCCATGGAGAAGCAAAGAGTCAGACATGACTGAGAGACTAGACACACATACATATATATTTTATATATATACACGTTGGAAGATTAGTGGTAAAAAGAATCACATGTTGCCATTTGCAGCAACATGGATAAACCTAGAGATTATCATACTAAGTAAAGTAAGTCAGACAGAGGAAGATGAGTACCATATGACATCACATAGGTGGAACCTAAAAATTAACGCAAATGAACTTATGTACAAAACAGAAACACATCACAGACATAGAAGACAAGCTTATGTTTACCAAAGGGGCCAGAGAGGTGAAGAGGGATGAACTAGGAGTGTGGAACTAACAAATACAAACTTCTATACACAAAATAGAGAAGCGGCAAGGATTTATTGAATAGCACAAGGAAATATTCAGTATCAATATTCAAATATTCAATATTCAAATGTTCAATATCCTGTAATGTAACCCCAAATGGAAAATAACCTGAAAAGTGCCTATATATAAATATAAATACATAACTGAATCGCTTTGATGTACACCTGAAACCAACACAATATTGTATATTAATTCTATTTCAATTAAGAAACCCAGCTTTAAAAAAATAATGACAGAGTGCTGAAAAGATCTTAAATCTTATGACTTAAGACTTATGATTCTAAAAATAATTCCTAGTACTTGGGACCCGGTAGTCACTCTAATTTTCCATTCAGCAGGCGTGCAGTGGAGGAGACAGAATTCCACCATTTGCAGTAAGTGCTGGAAGGGGAAATAAAACAGGGGAGGGGATGGAGGAGGGGGCCTCCCTGAGAAGGTGACCTCCGGGCAGGGGCCTGACCTCCAGGCAGATTCGGTCTGCAGAGCTCCGGGGGGTCTCAGGCCAGCCCCCCGCCGGGCGGGCGGGACCTGAGGGCACAGAGCTCGGAGGGCGCGGGGAGACTGTGTCTGGACCACCGTGAGCAAGAAGGCAGGAAAGAGGGACCCACGGAGCACAGAAGAGCCTGGGAAAGACTTTGAAACGTGCTAAGTGTCCTGACCAGCTGCCCACCACCTTCCTTAGTCTTTAAAGTAACTTACAGCTCTGCAAACTGTAGAAGATCGACAGTGATTAAAATAAATCTTATATTAAAATGTAAATTGTGCTACTTACAATAGCCAAGACATGGAAGCAACCTAAATGTCCGTGGATAGATGAGTGTACACAACGGAATACTACTCAGCCATAAAAAAGAAATAATGCCACTTGCAGCAACGTGCATGCATCTAGAGATTGTCATGCTAGGTGAAGTAAGTCAAAGACAAATGTTCAATATCACTATACGTGGAATCTAAAAAAATAACACAGGAAATTCCCTGGCGGCTCAGTGTTTCCGACTCCATGCCTTCACTGCCAAGGGGCAGGTTCAGTCCTCGGTCAGGGAGCCAAGAGCCCGCAAGTCCGTGCGGCGCAGCCAGAATAACAGTGGTCATAACAGTCATAACGAGGCAGATGAGCTAATTGACAGAACAGAAATAGATTCACAGACATGGAAAACAAATCTGTGATTATCAAAGATGAAACGGAGCACAGAGGGACACATCAGGCGATTGGGATTCACAGACACAGCACAGAACGTATCAACAGGGAGGGCCCACCGCAGAGCACAGGGGACTATGCTCAATATATTGTAGCAGCCTGTGCAGGAAAGAATCTGAAAAAAGAAAAGAATACGTATACTTATATATGAGTGACCGTACAGACGGCTGAGTGCCCAAGAATTGATGCTTTTGAGCTGTGGTGTTAGAAAAGACTCTTCAGAGTCCCTTAGACTGCAAGGAGAACAAACCAGTCCATCCTAAAGGAAATTAATCCGGAATAGTCATTGGAAGGACTGATGCTGAGGCTGAAACTCCAATACTTTAAGGTCTACCTGATGGGAAGAGCCGACTCATTGGAAAAGATCCTGATGCTGGGAAAGAGTGAGGGCAGGAGGAGAAGGGGACGACAGAGGATGAGATGGCTGGATGGCATCACCGACTCGATGGCCATGAGTTTGAGCAGACTGTGGGAGGCAGTGAAGCCTGGCGCTGCAGTCCCTGGGGTCGCAAAGACTTCACAACTGAAAAACAGCAAATATAAATGAATCACTTTGCTGTACACCTAAACCTAACACAACCTTATAAATCAACTACATTTCAATTTTTAAATGTAGATTGTGTCCTGGGAATTCAGGTGATTTAAAGTTTCCTCTCACTCATGGAGCTGGGGTGGGAGCAACTAGGGTTGCATTTAACTACTTAGGGTTTTGCCAGGTTAGTACCACTGGGTGGACGGATGGAGGGATAAATATGAAGTGAAGGAAGGAGGGATAGGGGCTTCCCTGGTGGTCCAGTGGCTGAGACTCTGAACTCCCAATGCAGGGAGCCCAGGTTTGATCCCTGGTCAGGGAACTAGATCCCACATGCCGCAACTTAAAGATCCCACATGCCTCAGTGGAGCAGCCAAATAAACAAATAAATTTTTTTAAAAAAGGAAAGAAAGACAGAAGGGAAGGAGGGAGAAAGAAAGCCGTGGAGGGAGAGTCAGGCTCTTTCAGATCTTCAAATCCAGGACTCTCCGGAAGCAGATACTGGGCCATCCAATCAGAGCCCAAAAAGAAAACAGCCCCAAATTGGTCAGCCCTGTGCAGTCGTGTCTGACTCTGCGACCCCATGGACTGCAGCCCCCAGGCTCCTCGGCCCCTGAGGTTCTCCAGGCAAGAACACTGGAGCGGGCTGCCGTTGCCTCCCCAGGTGACCAACTCTTCAGTAGGTTTGGCTCACTTTTCTCAGTCGATGTTAGTCAAGTTAAGAGAGAAGTAAGCTGTTATTTTCTCTTTGGTCCTGTTCAAAGCAACTTCCACTCTTTCTATGGTCACTGTGCCTCCTGCAAGCCTGGGTGCAATATCCAAGCCCATTCCAACATAATTACATAGACTGGTTTACTAGGGGTTTGCAGGGGGCTAGGTGGGTTCAGCGGGCCGGCACTGCTAATGAGGGACGGGGAGTTTAGCTGTCAAGCCTTTCTGTAAAAGCTGCCCTGTGCATCTGTGTTTCCTTCATCTCCCCCGATGTTTTTAAGAAAACATCAAATTTTCCAAGAACATTTGAGTCAGCTCAGCACGAACCACGGAGTCACTGAATGAGCTCTCGGGCTGTCTCTAGCTCCTCGATTCTCCTCCTTCCTGGAAAGAGGCAACGTCCTGGGCCCCCTGCGGCCTGCACTATGTGATTACCGAACGTTCGTTTACCCTCACGTCTAACACCGGGCAGAGGCTCCTTACATTTGGTTTCGGTTTTACAGAGTTCAACATCACAAAGCTGTTAGGAAGCCCGGCCATCACATGCGGCATCGTTCAGTGTTAAAATGGAAAATTTGCATTTACTGGGCAGACCAATGCCGACTGAACACTCTTCTGGGCACCTCTCATCCCTGGGTGCACTTGATCCTCGCAGCTCAGAGGGTAAGTGACTCCACATGAAGGCGCACAGCCATCTTAGAGCTGGGCCAGGATCAGAACCCAGACTCCCCCTCCTTCCCCTTCCCTTTGAGGAAGTGGCCCTTTCTTCTCACTAATCAAGACATCCACACGTGTCATCACCTTTCACCGCGCGGAGGAGCCTGGTCATTCTCAGAATCTGCCAGCACCTCCCAGACAATGGAAACCAGTCTCTGGGGCCCCTCTGGACACACAACACGTGCCGCCCGGCGAGCCGCAGTGTGAGGGTCAGAGCAGCACAGCTGGGTCTGGTCACCTCCCCCTGGAGGGCCCCGCGCCAGCCCCTTCCTGCTCCCGCAGCTGAAAACAATTGTTTCCAGGGACTCGGGGGTTCTCACGTGGAGGAGGAAGCGATTTTACTCTCAGGGAACAGCTGGCCAAGTCTGGAGACAGTTGGGTCGTCGTCGCTGAGAGCAGGTGCTGTTGGGACCAGCGGGCCGAACCCAGAGAGGCTGCTCGGTGTCCTGCAATGCACGGGACCATCCCCACGACAAGCGTGCTCGGCCCAGATGTCAGCAGTGTCTGAAAAGCCCCCGCGTTGGCCCAAGCACATGAGTAAGAGCGCCTCATGGACCCGAGGAAGAGGACGAAGCACAGGCGCCAAGTGGGGAGGGAAGTTCTTTAGCAAAGGGCATGGTGCTGAGCCGGGGAAGCTTATCTGGGCTTATTCACAATGGAGGAGAAAGTTCCTACACTCTGTATCTGGAAAAGCTCTCATTCAAAAAGATGCATGACCTCAGTGTTCACAGCAGCTAGGAGCCAAGACATGGAAGCAATGTAAATGCCCACTGATGGATGAAGAAGAGGTGAGATATATATAGTATAATAAATGTATATAATGCATATATAGGATGTGCTTCATCACTCAGCCGTGTCCAACCCTGTGACCCCAAGGACTGCAGCCCACCAGGCTCCTCTGTCCATGGGCTTCTCCAGGCAGGAATGCTGCAGTGGGTGCCCTGCCCTCCTCTAGATGAGGAATACTACTCAGCCATAAAAAAGAGTGAAATAAATGCCATTTGCAGCAAACATGGACAGACCTAGAGATTATTATCACCCTGAGTGAAGCCCGTCAGACAGAGGAAGACAGACACCATGTGATATTCCTTCCGCACGGAATCTAAAATATGACAGAAATGAATTTATTCATAAGACAGAAACAGACTCACAAACATAGAAAACAAGCTTATGGTTACCAGAGGGGAAAGGGGGTGAGAGAGGGATAAATTAGCAGTTTGGGATAAGCAGATACCCTGCTGAGCTACTACACCGCTTTATACAATAGATAAACAAGAAGGTCCTACTCCATAGCACAGGGACCTGTATCAGCATCTGCTGTAAACTAGAATGGAGGAGAATAATACACGTACAACTGACTCACTTTGCTGTACACTACAAACTACACAACATCATAAATTAATTATACTTCAATTTTTATTTTTTTTTAATTTTTTATTTTTTTTTATACTTCGATTTTTAAAACTACCCCCAAAGTTCCTATGCTCACACCCAAGCCTTGGCCCGAGGGACAGGGAAGGCTACCGGGCACATCCTCCTTCACCGGTGGCTGCAGACATTCCACCCCAAAAGCACGAATGTGGACCCCAAGATTGGGCAGGTCGACCTTCCAAATCTTCACGGGGCCACTTACACGTCCCTGGTGCTGGGCCAGGCCTCGTGCAGTTTACAAACGTGATCAGCCACCAGGGTTGCAGCCCTGGGGGATTATTCCTGCAAGAAGATCATCACAGACACCCTTCCCACAGGATGACTCCGCCTGTCACAGAACAGACGGGCAGGTGTTATTCAGGGACTGTTGCAATGCAGGGCTTCCCTGGGGGCTCAGTGGTAAAGAATCTGCCCACCAGTGCAGGAGATGCAAGAGACCTGGGTTCAATCCCTGGGTCAGGAAGATCCCCTGGAGAAAGAAATGGCAACCCACACCAGTACTCTTGCCTGGGAAACCTCATGGACGGAGGAGCCTGGCGGGCTACAGTCCGTGGGGTCACAAAAGTGTTAGACACGGCTTAGTAACTATAAGAGGGAGAAATCGCCCAATTCTCAACTCAGATACAACCAGGAGAAGCGGGAACGCACAGCCAAGGAGCAGGGGTCGGGGGTCTGAGGACAGAAAACTCCTAAGAGGAAACAGCAGGGCTTGGGGGGATTCAGGACTGTAAAGAAAAAACAGCTACTGTTTTCCCTTACACCCCCAACCCTACCACCCCCAACCACACACAATACTCTGAACACGTCTGTACTCTCTCACCAAACGTGGTGTGTGTGTGTGTGTGTGTGTGTTGGGAGTGGGAGGCAGGATCCCAAACCACACAGTTCTCCAACAACAGCTTCATGTCCACCAATTCAGCTCCATCCGGACAGTGTTCACCGAGAATCTGCGTCAGGGCTCATGTCCCTGATGGCTCAGTCCCACGAAGCTACTCACACGCGCTTCAGACACTAACTGAAGTTCAGGTTGGTGCCTGCGCTTCTGACCCACAGACTGTAAATCAGAGATTACTACGACCCCCTTCTTTGGTTTGATTTAATTGGCTAGAATGGCTCACAGAACTCAAGAAAATACTACTTACTAGATGCCTGATTTATTACGTTGCTACCCGAGTCGTGTCCGACTCTTTGCGACCCCATGAACTGCAGCACATCAGGCTTCCCTGTCCATCACCAACTCCTAGAGCTTGATGATTTACTATGAGAGGATACAGGTCAGGAACAGCCCAGTGGAAGAGATGCAGAGAGCGGGATATGTGAGGAGGGCGCACCACGATCCCAGCCCCTTCCTGTGTTCACCAACCCAGAAGCTCTCTGAACCTCCTCCTCTTAGATGTTTATGGGGGCTTCACGAAATACACATGATTGATCCACCACTGGCCATTGGTAACTGAACTCAGTCTCCTGAGTCGTCCCCCTTCCAGTACATAGGAGGGAAGTTGAGAGGTGGGGCTAAAAGTTCCAAACTTCTAATCTTGGTTGGTGTCCCTAGCAACCAGCCCCCATCCTTAGGGGCTTTCCAAAAGTCACCTTATTAACACCAAGTCAGGTATGGTTGAAAGGAGTTCATTATGAGCAACAAAAGACTTCCATTTCACCTTTATCCCTCTGGTGGTGATTTAGTCACTCAGTCGTGTCCGACTCTTGTGACCCCATAGACTATGGCCCACCAGGCTCCTCTGTCCACGGGATTCTCCAGGCAAGAGTACTGGAGTGGGTTGCATTTCCTTCTCCGGGGTTTATTCCTCTGGAGCTATTCAATATTTCAGGAACTAAGTAACAAAAGTAAATATTATTACAAAAGATGCCCCCTATGGCTCTTTTATAAGAAATGACAAGGATTTTAGAGCTCCGTGCCAGGAACAGGAGAAAAACCTAATGTATATTTAATGTATATTTGTTATTATAAATCACAATATGACACAGACCCGCAGGCTTCCTGCTAAAGGCAGGTCAGGGTGATGTGACGTCAGCGGGAGGAGGTGGAGGAGAAGGAACCCAGTCACATGTCGAGGGTGACCAAATATCGGGGGAGATCCTGGCTGAACTAACTTGGCAGGCTTCTTGAGAAAGCAGAGACAAACATGGAAGCCCAAAGTCAGAGCCCACTCAACAATGCAATTCAGAGGAACCCGTGCAGAGTTTGGCCAAGGATAGAACCTTTGTCAACACAAAACAGATATAAAATGACAAAGACCTGGAACCCAGCGTGAGGTAAGATGAGCAAAAGACAAAGGAGATCCAGGGATGGTCCAGGCATGAGAGACAGCTGGCTTCCTGGAGGAGGCGGCAGGGAAGCAGGCTGGGGAACAAGGGGGCCTGGACCAGGAGTCGGAAGTCCCTCATCCCCCACTTTCCAGGTGGCTGTAAGGGGTCATCTTAGCCTCTCAGAGCTCTGATGGCCTCACGAGCTTTGCCATGAAGTGACATGGCAGAGCGTTAGAGGCCGGGAAGCTTTTCCATCATACAAAGAGCAGTAACAAACTTGGCATAGGAAAGAGGCTCTGCTCAGCAATCAAGGACCCACGGTCTTATCCCTAGCTTCGCCATCAGCTCGCTGTGTGACCCGAGACCAGTGACCTCCCCTCTCTGGGCTCCCCTGTTTTCCTTGTGAAACTCGAGCATCAGATGGGCAGAACTTCGAGAAGCTTTCTGATGCTATTATCCGAGGTTTTATTCCTTTGAAGCTCCTACGTAACTTCAAGGCTTTAAATAGTGTGCCTACGCCGAAGCTATGACTCACATGTTTATGCCTCTGAGCCTCTTCCCAACCCCGGACTCTGAGAGCCCACTGCCTGCTCAACTTCTCCACTTGGTGTCCCACAGCATCTCACGTCAGCAGGTCCCAAACTGAGCTCCCAGGAGGGCCCCCTCTTCCAATCCGCTCCCCTTAACCAGCCCCCCACTTCAACCTGCTTCTACCAGGTGGGTCTCCCCCTCCCCTTTGATGACAGTGACTCCGTGTTCCCAGCGACATTGTTTTGTTCTTCCCCCGCACCCCACAGTCGATGAGCCCAAATGGCGTCACCTTCCAACGGCATCTGCACCGACCCCCTCTCACCACCTCCCCTGTGCGCGGCCCTCCCTTAGATTTCACATCAGTCTCCTAGCTGACCTCCCCACCGACCCCCTCTCACCACCTCCCCTGTGCGCGGCCCTCGCTTAGATTTCACGTCGGTCTCCTAGCTGACCTCCCCACCAACCCCCTCTCACCACCTCCCCTGTGCGCGGCCCTCCCTTAGATTTCACGTCGGTCTCCTAGCTGACCTCCCCACCGACCCCCTCTCACCAACCTCCCCTGTGCGCTGGGCCTCCTAGATTTTCCACGTGGTCTCACTTAGCTGACCTCACCCGCGACCCCTCTCACCACCTCCTGTTGCGCGGCCCTCCCTTAGTTTACATCAGTCTCCTAGCTGACCTCCCCCACCCTCGTCCATCCACCTTCCTGTGGCGGCCTCCTTAGATTTCACATCAGTCCCTAGCTGACCTTCCCGCCGACCCCTCTCACCAACCTCCCCTGTGCGCGGCCCCCCTCCCTAGATTCCACGTTGGGTCCTCCTAGCTACCTCCCCGCCGCCCCCTCTCACCACCTCCTGTCGCGCCCTCCCTTGAGATCACTTGGTCTCCTAGCTGACCTCCCCCGCGACACCCCCTCTCACCGCCTCCCCTGTGCGCGGCCCTCCCTTAGATTTCACGTCGGTCTCCTAGCTGCCCTCCCCACCGACCCCCTCTCACCACCTCCCCTGTGCGCGGCCCTCCCTTAGATTTCACGTTGGTCTCCTAGCTGACCTCCCCACCGACCCCCTCTCACCACCTCCCCTGTGTGCGGCCCTCCCTTAGATTTCACGTTGGTCTCCTAGCTGACCTCCCACCGACCCCTCTTCACCACACATCCTGTGCGCGGCCCCCTTAGAATTTCACGTCGGTCTCCTAGCGACGCTCCCCACTGACACCCCCTCTCACCACCTCCTGGCGCGGCCTCCTTAGATTTCACTTTGGTCTCCAGCGACCTCCCCACCGACCCCTCTCACCACCTCCCCGTGCGGGGCCTCCCTTAGATTCACATCAGGTCTCCAGCTGACCTCGCCCACCGACCCCCTCCTCACCACCTTCCCTGTGGTGCGGCCCTCCCTTAGATTTCAACAATCAGTCTCCTAGCTGACCTCCCCACCGAACCCCTCTCACCACCGTCCCCTGTGCGCGGCCCCTCCCTTAGATTTCACAGTTGGTCTCCTAGCTGACCTCCCGCCGACCCCCCTCACCACCTCCCCTGTGCGCGGCCCTCCCTTAGATTTCACGTCGGTCTCCTAGCTGACCTCCCCACCGACCCCCTCTCACCACCTCCCCTGTGCGCGGCCCTCCCTTAGATTTCACATCAGTCTCCTAGCTGACCTCCCCACCGACCCCCTCTCACCACCTTCCCTGTGTGCGGCCCTCCCTTAGATTTCACATCAGTCTAGCTGACCTCCCCACCGACCCCCTCTCACCACCTCCCCTGTGCGCGGCCCTCCCTTAGATTTCACATCAGTCTCCTATCTGACCTCCCCACCGACCCCCTTGACGTTGTTCTGTCTCAGTCGTGTCCGACTCTGAGTACTCCTCTGTGCCTCCAACTCAGCGCCCCATGGACTGCAGCACGCCAGGCTTCCCTGCACTTCACTGTCTCCCAGAGTTTGCTCAGATTCATGTCTACTGAGTCAGTCAGTGATGCCATCCAACCATCTCATCCTCTGTCGTCCCCTCTCCTCCTGCCTTCAGTCTTTCCCAGCATCAGGGTCTTTTCTAATGAGTCAGCTCTTCAGAGAGGTGGCCAAGGTATTGGAGCTTCAGCCTCAGTCCTTCCAATGAATATTCAGGACTGATCTCCTTTAGGATGGACTGGTTGGATCTCCTTGCAGTCCAAGGGACTCTCAAGAGTCTTCTCCAACAGCACAGTTCAAAAGCATCAATTCTTCGGTGCTCAGCTTTCTTTATAGTCCAACTCTCACACCCTGCTGGAAAAACAATAGCTTTGACTTTACGGACCTTTGTCATCCCCCCTCAACATACAAAGGGATCCACTTAAAGGATAAGAGGAGCGTGTCCCTCTCCAGCTCAGAGCTCTCCAGGAGCTGCCCTCTCACTCAGAGTGCAAGCTGAAGCCCCAGATGACCTTCCTACATTTCTCAGGCTTCCCTGGAGGCTCAGACAGTAAAGAATCCGCCTGCAATGCAGGAAATCCGGGTTGGATCCCTGGGTTGGGAAGATCCCCCGGAGAAGGGAACAGCTACCGACTCCAGTCTTCTTGCCTGGAGAATCCCATGGACAGAGGAGCCTGATGGGCTACAGTAGATAAGAGCCCACTCTCGGGCCCTGGAAGGGTGGCCCCCTTCCTGCAGCAACACCAGCCTCCTTGACTGTGGATCCTCAGCACCGGAGGCAAGCACCTCCTCCTCCCTTTTCCCAGTGTTTCCCCATGGGCATCCATTTCCTGGCTAGCTCCTTAGCCAGGACGTCTCCTTCCCAGTGAGATCATCCCTGCCCAGCCCCGTTTGCAATTATAAACCTTCCAACATGGCACTCTTTCTCCCCTTCCCCTAGCTGGCATCCTTCCCTAAATCAGGTCACAATTCACATCTTTATCGTTTACTGTCTATTGTTGCTTAGTCATTACGTCATATCCAACTCTTTGTGACCCCATGGACTGTAGCCCACCAGGTCCTCTGTCCATGGGATTTTCCAGGCAAGAATGCTGAGGTGGGTTGTCATTTCCTTCTCCAGGGGGATCTTCCTGACCCAGGGATCAAACTCATGTCTCCTGCAATTGGCAGACCAGGTGGATTCTTTACCACTGAGCCACCAGGGAAGCCCTGTATACTGCCCATCTCCCCACAATACAACGGAAGCCCGCGGAGGACGGGGTCTGTGTCAGCGCTGGCTACCACTGTATCCTCAGTGCCAGGAAGAGTGCATGGCTCTGGGTTCAACAAACAAAAAGGAATACTTCCAACAGGTGGTACTTTGGAAGAAGGGAAGGAAAGCAAGTGTGGGGAAGGAAACTTTTCCTTTCTTCCCTCCTAGGTTCTTTGGCTGGTCTAATAATTAAACTGACATAAGACAGATGAACAGGAGAAAGACAAATTTAATTTTGTATGTACAGGAACTCAGAAAAGTATGAGACTCAAAGCAGTGACCAAAGCAGGAAGCCTCTCTGCCTTTAGACAAAGAAACAACTTGTGAAGGATGGACAGGACACAGAAGCCTGGGCTCGGCCGGTAAATTAGTGAGGAAGCAACAGGTTCGTTTATGCGTGCGAGCTCAGGCACTTCAGTCGTGTCCGCCTCTTCGTGAGTCCGAGGACTGTAGCCCGCCAGGCTCCTCTGTGCATGGGATTCTCCAGGCAAGAATACTGGAGTGCCGTGCCCTCTTCCAGGGGGTCTTCCCGACCCAGGGATCGAACCTGCATCTCCTGCACTGCAGGCAGATTCTTTACCGCTCAGCCACCAGAGAAGTCCAACCAGGTTTGTTCACACCGCCTTCTCAGCCCTGAATTCCTTCCTGTGATAAGATGCCACTGTTGACCCTCCTCGTAGAGGGAGCACACTTAACTGGGAGACTTATTTCCTGCTTTCAGGAGACCAAGAAGGGCAGAGTGTCCTCCTTGCACTGGCTGTTTCTCAAATAAGTTTAATTCAAAATAATTCATACGCCAAAATGGCATATTTTGGGGGTAGGATATTCTGCTCCCCTTCAGAATGTCAAGTTAATTCTCAGATATTCACCTTAACTCTGAACATTGCTTACATTTTAATTTTGTGTTCCACCGTCCCCTCCCCCATCTCTAACTCCCAACTTCCCCCCCAAAATAATTTGCATGTTAGGGCCACCTCCTCTCCCGTTTGTGGAAATGCTCCTGGGCCAGGGGCAAACAAACGTCCTGAGTAAATCAGGTGAGCCCCCCCTTTCTGGTAGGGGTCACTGTTAAAGAAAAATGATTCACCTGCCTCACTCCGCTCCTTGGCCATAAATCCATCCCTGAAAGCGCCCCCCCACCCCATCTGTGATGCATTCAGAGTCGGGTTCAGTCTCTCTCCATATTGCAATAGTCTCTCCCCTACTGCCATCATTGTCTCTAATATTTATTTATTTGCCTGCTCCATCATCTCCATTGCGGCATTGGGGGTCTAGTTCCCTGACTGGAGGCGGAACCCAGGCTCCCTGCATTGGGGGCAGAGTCGTAGCCGCTGGACCCCCAGGGACACCCCTACTGCGATTTGATTCATCCTCCTCACAGTTTTTAACCGCGTCCCGGGAAGTCCCTCTTCTCTTTAGCCGCATGCATTGTCGTGGCTGGGTCTTACACATGCAGGCACGCGCACTTCTGATGGGCTGGGCTCCGGACCTCCTCCAGGCACCATCTCCTTGGCAGGAAAGCCCTCTGCTGGGCTGTTTCTGGATCTCACGTGACCTCTCTCTCCTCACCTGGGTCCCCACTCTGAATCCAGGCAGCTCTGTGAAGGTTAATGCTGGGGGACCCTCACCCCAGGACCCTAGAGAACAAGCGCCCAGCCCAGGACGGGAACTGAGCCACCCAGGTGCTGGGCCAGGCGTCTGGCAAGAGTCCTCCTCCAGGGAGCACGAGGGAGAGAAGGGACCAAGGGGGTTTCCGGAGTGACTGGCACGGTCCACATCTTGACAGGGTGAGACCTACATTGTCACCTGCATTTGTCATAACTGATGAGACTGGTCGCGGGCAGTGGGAGGGAGGCTCGAGAGAGGGTACTCACGTGTACCAATGGATGAGCCTCGCTGGCGGCCCAGTCAAGAATCCACCTGCCACGCAGGAGACCCAGGTTCGATCCCTGGGTCGGGAAGTTCCGCTGGAGAAGGGAATGGCTCCCCACTCCAGTAGTGCTGCCTGGAGAATTTCACTGCCAGAGGAACCTGGTGGGCTACCGTCCACAGGGTCACAAAGAGCTGGACGCGACAGCGACAGTGGAAGCCAACACAACATTGTAAGCAGTTATCCTCCAATTAAACATTGTTTAAAAACTGATCAGACTGTACCTCAGCACCGATGCATTTCACTGCACATACGCGTCCCCTTGGTGCAGAGAGTCAAGGGAAGAAGCAGGGGAGGGAGGGAAGGATTCCATTCGAGGAAGAGAGGGATGGGGGAGCAAAGGGTTAATCTCCCAGCTGGCCTGAATGAACTGGAAGGCAGAAGAAGCCGTTTCCAAAAAATGCTGAAACTGCTCTTAAAAAGAGACAGCAGGTGTAAAATTCACATATGGGGCCCGTTTTTTCCACCATCCCAAACGCGTGGAGATTGTGGCCAAACCTACACATACCTGCCCGTCTCTCAGGCTTTGTCCAGAGAGCATCTCTCCGCCCCGGGGAGGCAGGGGCCACCCCTGGGGGAGTCAGGAGGACCCGTGGTTCTCACGGGGAGGAGCCAAATCCCGAAGGCCCCCATCCCAGCTCCAGACTGAGATCAGCACTTGGGTCTGCCCAGAACAAATGGCCAGTGTTGGGACGCCCCCACTGGTCCAGTGGCCCCTCACAATGCTGGGGATGAGGGTTCAATCCCTGGGCAGGGAACGAAGATCTCACATAGCAACCTAAGGCCACCAGCCACAACTACTGAAGCCCGCGTGTCCTCAGGCCCACCCACCACAACTGGAGAGTCCGTGGGCCACGGAAAGATCCTACAAGATGTGAGGGAGATCCCGAGTGCGATAACTAAGACCCAAGACAGCCAAATAAATAAATAGATTTAAAAGATATATATATGTATATATATATAAACAAAAAAAATGGATAGTGTTATACAAGTACAGAGTGGCTGGGAAGAGGGAAGGCTTTAGACTCAGCAAGGAGGTTAGGGGTCGGGGTCAGCCAAAGGTTAACTACAGGTGGCATGGAGGACCTAGGGTCAAGTCCTAGGTCCACTCAGGATCACGGACGCTGCTTTCAGAGGGGCCCTTCCTGTTTCTCAGTTTCATCCTCTGTAAAATGAGGATGATGATGAAAATATCTCCCACCTCATGATCCTCCCCATCAGGTTGTAGACCCAGGGTAAGGGAGATGCAGGGTGGAGCCCCTCTTGGCTGGATGGATACCCATTCACTGGTCACAAGGACCAGAGGGTGGGAGGGAAGGACATCCGAAAGCAGAGGCACATAGAATTGATCACCCTTCCAGCAGAAGCCCCCACTCTCAGCTTGCATGCCTCCAGGAACAGGGAGCTCACCACCCAAGTTCAGGCTTGCCCTTCCTGGAGGCTGGCCGTTGCACTCTGGGGAGTCCTGCCCTCTCTGGACCACACTGGGCCAGGTGGCCACGGGCCAGCTCTGCAGCAGGGTGATCTTATAGCACAGGGAGCTGAACACAGAATTGTATAAAATTACACCCACATATGGGGCTTCCCAGCTGGCGCAGGTAGTAAAGAATCCTCCTGCCAATGCAGGAGATGCAAGAGATTTGTGTTTGATCCCTAGGTCAGGAAGATCCCCTGGAGAAGAAAATGGCAATCCACTCCAGTATTCTTGCCTGAGAAATTCCATGGACAGAGGAGCTTGGCAGGTTACCGTCCATGGGAGTTGCAAAGAGTCAAACAAAACTGAGCATGCACATGCATACACACACATACCCATATACAGATACATGCATACATACATATACCCATATACAGAGACATGCATACATACACATATCCATATACAGATACATGCATACATACACATACCCATATACAGAGACGTGCATACATACACATATCCATATACAGATACATGCATACATACACATACCCATATATAGATACATGCATACATACACATATCCATATACAGAGACGTGCATACATACATATACCCATATACAGAGATGTGCATACATACACATACCCATATATAGATACATGCATATATACACATATCCATATACAGATACGTGCATACATACACATATCCATATATAGATACATGCATACACACACATATCCATATACAGAGACATGCATACATACACATATCCATATACAGATACATGCACACATACACATAGCCATATATAGATACATGCATACACACACATACCCATATACAGAGACGTGCATACACACACATACCCATATACAGAGACGTGCGTACACACACATACCCATATACAGAGACGTGCGTACACACACATACCCATATACAGAGACGTGCGTACACACACATACCCATATACAGAGACGTGCGTACACACACATACCCATATACAGAGACGTGCGTACACACACATACCCATATACAGAGACGTGCGTACACACACATACCCATATACAGAGACGTGCGTACACACACATACCCATATACAGAGACGTGCGTACACACACATACCCATATACAGAGACGTGCGTACACACACATACCCATATACAGAGACGTGCGTACACACACATACCCATATACAGAGACGTGCGTACACACACATACCCATATACAGAGACGTGCGTACACACACATATCCATATACAGATACGTGCACACATACACATATCCATATACAGATACATGCGTACACACACATACCCATATACAGATACGTGCATACATACACATACCCATATACAGATACATGCATACACACACATACCCATATACAGAGACATGCGTACATACACATAGCTTTCCTGGTAGCTCAGACGGCAAAGAAACCGCCTGCAAAGTGGGAGACCCTGGTTTGATCCCTGGTTTGGGAAGGAACCCCTGGAGGAGGGTATAGCTACCCACTTCAGTATTCTTGCCTGGAGAATCCCATGGACAGCAGAGCCTGGTGGACTAAAGTCCATGGGGTCGCAAGGAGTGGGATATGACTGAAGCGACTTCGCAGACACACATACATATAGGACATAAAACTTAGCCCAGCACCTCCATACTAGTTACCATCATTATCATCATTATCTCTGCTTTACCATACAGGAGCTTAAGTTAATCAATTCACCTCTCTGAGCTTCTGTCTCCTGGAAGGAACAATGCCTTATTTGAATAAAATAATGTGTGCTAAGTACTCAACATTTCCTAGAAAAAGCAAAAGAAATGGTAGCTTTAATTATGATGATTTCTCAAAACAGCTGCCCTTTGTTCACTAGCTTTCTTTCCGGTCCCCTCATCCATTGGTGTTTAGCATTTAGACCCCCCCGGGCAGGAACTAAGTCGCCTTCTGAGGGCCCAGCCCCAGAGCAATCAGAGTCTGAGGTTTAGCCACTGCTCCTTGATCTGTTCTTAGAGGTCATCACCACGACAAAATCAGCCAAAATGGCTGTCTTCAAGTTTTTAAAAATAAAGGCCTTCAGAGGGAAAGCGTTACAGTAAGAAGGTAAGGTAGGGGAATTCCATGGATAAAGAGAACCAGGAAAGACTTTCTTGACACAAGAGAACCCACTTTGGCCTAAGCCATTCCACAATGCTAGCCCAGGAACCCAGTCCAGTAATTAAAGTTCTTAAAGGAGAAAATGCAGAAAAAAGGGAGGCGCAGTCACGAAACAATAGGGCAGCCTTGGGGCGGGGTCCTGGTTCCTTAAGGGATTTACATAATAACATACCTTTTCTTTTTTTACCTTACCAAGCAGCTTGTTAGATGCTATTTCCCCAACCAGGGATCAGAGGCATGCCCCCTGCAGTGGCAGAGTGGAGTCTTAACCATTGGACCACCAGGGAAGCCCCACATAATAATACAGGGGGAGCTCTGCAGGAACTAAGGCCCCCACCCAGGAAGAGGATGGGGTGTTGCCGCCGACCCTCCCGACTTCAACCAACTGAGCTTGGACTCTGTCGACCTTTGCCCCAGTTCTGTGCTGAATTCTCTACTCAAGCCCTCTCATGTATCTACTCTTAGCTTAAAACGTCCCCAAATTTGCTGTTTGGGGAGACCGTGCTTTGGGAGAGATCCCCAGGGTCCTTCTTACTTGCTCTGAGGACTGAATCCTTCTTTCTCCAACTTTGGCTCCGCTGTGTCTGTTGGCTCTGGGCAGTTCTCAGGTGCAGGCCTGGCTGAGTCACTAGCTGGCCCGGCCGCGGAGGCCGGGCAGCGGGGACGCGTTCGGCGGGTTCCCGAGTGTGACGTCAGGGGTTTTCTGTGCTGGAAAGGGGGTTCGCCACGCTTCACGGGACCCGCGGGAAACCACCACCCTGGAGCGGCCCAGGCGAGGCACTGGGTCTGCAGCTGGTTGGTTAAGTCCCACAGATGTTAGTCAAATCATGACTCTGTATACCTTAAACTTTTACAGCGCTGTATGTCAGTCGTGAAGTGAAGTTGCTGTAACCACACGTTCTGGGAAACAAACTCACTCAGGAGGACAGTGCAGAGAGTGGAGTGCAGTTTATTACACCGGCGGGCCCAAGGCAGAGTCTCCTCTTAGCCAAGGACCCCGACCAGCGTTTGTGAAAATCTTTTATACCCCATGTGTACGTGTCCGAACCCACCACCCCAAATTCCTTGAGACTTACATAAACTAAGGAAGGGTAAATACAATCCCAATAACTTCATCATTCACGTGCCATGTGCTCAGACAGTTAAACAATTAGCCAATAATCAATAAGCCCAAGGCTACACTCCGATAGGTACAGAAAATTTATGGCCTGTCTGGAGGAAGGGGTGATTAGTGTATGTGTTCTCTTAGGCGAGGAGTGACCTGGATATGATCTTCAAGGTTCCCCTGTCTGGAGGGGGTCCTATCCTTCTGTTGGCGTTTCCACAGGCACTAAACACGGAGTTCAGAGTCCACAGGTGGCCGAGCGTGATCAGCATGAACAGGCCTAAGATGGAGTCCAGGCCCCATGAATTCCTTCTTCAAAGTGAAAGTCACTCAGTCGTGTCTGACTCTCTGTGACCCCATGGACTATACAGTCCATGGAATTCTCCAGGCCAGAATACTGGAGTGGGTAGCTGTTCCCTTCCCCAGGTAATCTTCCCAACCCAGGGACTGAACCCAGGTCTCCCGCATTGCAGGCCTGTTCTTAACCAACTGAACTATCAGGAAAGCCCATGTAGGTCAACTACATCTCCATAAAACTGGAGGAAAAAAAGTTTCACCTTTCACAGGTCAAGAAAATGTCTTCAATTAAGTCCACTGAGTCTGGTCTCAGGCCACACCAAGTTCATGATCTTTTTTCTTTTTCCCTTTTTTTGGTTGTACCACTTGGCATGCCTGATCTTAGTTCCCTAACCGGGAATCGAAACTGAGATCCTGCAATGGAAGCGCAGAGTCTTAACCGCTGGAAATCCCTTGGATCTTTCATCACCTTCAGCTCACTAGAGCCCCTTGCCATGAAATACAGCAATTCTGTTTTTTTGTTGTTGTTGTTGTTGTTTTTCTTTTAAAGTATAGTTGACTTTCAATAGCAGTTGGCTTTAATGGTTCCCAGGAAGTCCTGCTGTAAATGGAAAAAAATTTACAGAGAGATGGGTCCTTAGATTATCTTTCTTCTCCCTTCTTTCCTGTCCTTGCTTCTTTGCTTCAGTGATCTTTGTGTTGTTTTCATATTTTAAAATGACTCTTTTTTTTGGTGCATCACATCCATTTATGTGAGAGTCCTAGAGCAGTCAAAGCCACAGAGACAGAATGTAGAAGGAAGGTGGCCTGAGGCTGGGGAGTTACTGTTTCACGGGTTCGGAGTTTCAGTTTGGGAAGATGCGAAAGTTGGGGAGATGGATGTTGGTGCAGGTTACACAACAGTGTGAATGTACTCGACGCTACTGCACTGAACACTTTAAAATGGTCAAAGCGGGGAACTCCTTAGCTGTCTCTTGGTTAGGACTCCCCACTCTCATTTCCGAGGCAGGCCTGGGTTCAATCCCTGGTCAGTGAAGGAGTCTTTTGGGCCTAGAAAAGAGAACAACAGTCTCAAAGGCCCCTTGCTGAATCATCTAACTTCGGAGAAAACAAAGTATAACTTTAGTTCCATCCTGATGCTCCAGGCCAGTTGCTTCTATCTGGAACTTATCACCCCCTGTCCGGAAACCTACCACCCCCTACACCCACCCAGAAGACTTATCACCCCCTGCCCAACTACAAGTGTCATCTCAACAAAAGAATACTCAAAATATCCCACTTGATTGACGTTTCCCTTATCGCTTCCACAAACCTCCCTATAAGTATGAAGCCTCCCTGATCCCTTTCGGCGCTCAGCCTGACTGTCGCCCCTCCTTACCTGAATAAAGGTAACCTACTTCTGTTGAGGTCGTCTTTCCTTTTCTGCCTCACCGGAACCATGCCTTACAGTCGGGAAACCAAGATCCCGCAAGCGGCTCATTGAGGCCCAGAAAAACAAAACACTTCTAAAAAAATAACATGATTAAAATGGTCAACGTTATGTTTTATGTATGTGTATAACCACCATCTAAGACTTCTGAGGAAAGAAACACCATCCCGGGGTAAGCCCCACGGCGGCTGTGCCGGCGGGACTGGCCCCCGCAAGCCCTCCCGTCGTGAGCAGCCGGGTCACTGGGCGGAGCAGCTGCAGCGGCAGGTTTGAGGACTGAGCCACAGGCAGCACGAAGAGAGGAGAGAAACTCCCAAGAGGAGCCCCTGCCCTTCGCCACTTCCCTTCTTCCTGGGGACAGTTCCCCAAACCCCACACAGCAGCTGGAAGCCAGGCGGAGCCCTGAGGGCCTGCCTTTGGGGCAGCAGAAATGTCTGGTCGCGCCAGAGGGGCATTCTCCCTGGCCAAGCCTCCGACCTCGGTGCCTCAGCTTCCTCATCTGTAAAAGCGGGATAAAGAGCATCAACTTCATAAGAACATTATGAGACTTAAATAACCAAGTTAAAACATGCAGAAGCATCAAAACCTTTATACGGCATGTGCTAAGGGCCACACGTCTACACTTTCAGTTCAGTTCAGTCGCTCAGTCCTGTCCGACTCTTTGCAACCCCATGGACTGCAGCACGCCAGGCCTCCCCATCCATCACCAACTCCTGGAGCTTAGTCAAACTCATGTCCATCAAGTCAGTGATGCCATCCAACCATCTCATCCTCTGTCATCCCCTTCTCCTCCCGCCTTCAATCCCTCCCAGCATCAGGGTCTTTTCCAGTGAGTCAGTTCTTCGCATCAGGTGGACAAAGTATTGGAGCTTCAGCTTCAGCATCACTCCTTCCAATGAATATGCAGGACTGATTTCCTTTAGGATGGACTGGTTGGATCTCCTTGCATTCCAAGGGACCCTTAAGAGTCTTATTCAATCCCACAGTTCAAAAGCATCAATTCTTCGGAGCTCAGCTTTCTTTATAGTCCAACTCTCACATCCATACACGACTACTGGAAATACCATAGCTTTGACTAGACGGACCTTTGTTGGCAAAGTAATGTCTCTGCTTTTTAATATGCTATCAAGGTTAGTCATAACTTTCCTTCCAAGGAGTAAGTGTCTTTTAATTTCATGGCTGCAGTCACCAACTGCAGTGATTTTGGACAACAAGAAAAGAAAGTCTCTCACTATTTCCATTGTTTCCCCGTCTATTTGCCATGAAGTGATGGGACCAGATGCCATGATCTTAGTTTTCTGAATGTTGAGCTTTAAGCCAACTTTTTCACTCTCCTCTTTCACTTTCATCAAGAGGCTCTTTAGTTCCTCTTTGCTTTCTGCCATAAGGGTGGTGTCATCTGCATGTCTGAGGTTATAGATATTTCTCCTGGCAATCTTGATTCCAGCCTGTGGGTCATTCAGCCAGGCATTTCTCATGTTCTCTGTACAGAAGTTAAATAAGCAGGGTGAAAAAAAAAAATAAATAAATAAATAAGCAGGGTGACAGTACACAGCCGTGACGCACTCCTCTCCCGATTTGGAACCAGTCCGTTGTCCCATGTCTGGTTCTGACTGTTGCTTCCTGACCCGCACGCAGGTTTCTCAGGAGGCGGGTCAGGTGGTCTGGTGTTCCCTTTAAATACTCAATAAAGATACGCTAGGTGTGCGGAGTATTTGGTGTTAGGAATTTAAAATGCATCTACCAGTGATGATGGGGGCTTTCCAGGTGGCGCCAGTGGAAAGAACTCGCGTGCCAATGCAGGAGACTCGGGTTAGATCCCTGGGTAGGGGAGGAGGGCACGGCAACCCTCTCCAGTCGTCCTGCCTGGAGAGCCCCATGGACAGAGCGGCCCGGCAGCTCCAGTCCACGGGTCACAGAGGGTCGGACACGACCGGGGGGCTGAGCTCACACTCTGATGATGCCAGGAACGCGTGCTGCTCTGGCGGGGTCTGCGGCATCCCTGTTCTTTCGGGGAGCAGTCTGCATCAGGAGCCTTAAAAATAGGCATGCCCTCTGCTCCAGTAATTCTCCTTCTGGGAATAAGCCCGAAACAATAATCCTAAGTGCAAACAAGTTCTGTGATTTTGTTTAGTCGCTGATTCAGAACTTGTTTTTAACACATGCATGAAATGGTTTGGAAAGGAGCCGTTCTCTAGTGCAAGGCGCAGTGAGGATTGAAGGAAGTCTGTGTTTCCGGTTGAGGTTCTTATTTCAGCTTGACTCCTAAAACGGGGAGATTTCCCAGGCTTCTCAGAGTCTGAGCAGAGCTGCTGACCAGAACTTTGGTGTCCCTGCCCCTGGTGCAGGCCTTACGTGTACCACCTCGAGAAACCTAGGAAGCCCACTCTCGCAGGCAGGAATTTTGCCTGAAGCATCCTTCTTGGCCCCTGGCACGGCCAGGCCAGCAGTTGGGAAGCTGGGAATGCCCCCCAGCCCATGGTACCCTGGGTTCAGGGCCAGGCCCAGCAAAGCAGGTTTGAAGTGGGTGCCTTTCCAAAGGCTTCTCCTCTTCATTTTCATGCCCAAACTCACAGTCCTCCAGGTTCCCAGGACCCAGGGAGTCCTGGGCTGAGCTGGGTGGAGGAAGGCAGTGACCTCAGGAAGCTGATTGGGTGCAGAGGAGGTGGCACATGGGGGACCCACGTCCGGAGGGTGGGGGACTCCCGGGGACGCAGCACGCCTGGGGGCCTCTCCCAGGGAGCTCTCACCAGGACCTCAGGAGGAGGACCAAGGTGCAGGGTCCCAGGCCCTGGACCGCCGGGGAAGGCCCTCTGCTGAAGCTGTTGTGCGACTTCTGAGAACTCAGGGGACTCAGGATGGTTCAGCTCTCTGAGCATCAGAAAAACAGCAGTGGGGACAATAATAAGACCTGCCCCTCAGACTGTTCTGAAGATGATGTCACAGAATTTGTGAAGCACCTGATAGGGTTTTGAAACTTTTGAACAGTCGTGAGAAATTGTTCATTATTTTCCAGAAGCAACAGAGTGTGTGGTTAGGGTCACTGACTTGGAACCAGTGTGGCCGGTGTTCCGATCCTGTATTGCTAGATGCTTAACTTTGGAGAACTCACATGACCTCTCTGGGCGCTCCGTAAACCAAGGTTGGTAACAACAGCACCAAGTCACAAGCGCTGCTGTGAGTAATACATGCAAAAATATTTACATGAGAAAACAAGGCCCGCGCTGTCACCGTCATCACCATGGTCAGCATCATTACAGGTAACTCAGAGACGGCTTCTGGAAAAGCGGAACCCTGGAAGGCTGGAGAGGAGTTCGAGGGACTCAGGATGGCCCTGAGCACAGGAGAAGCACCTCAGGATTCTGCAGAACGTGGCGGGGAGGGGGCGGCAGGAAGGCACAGACCCACCTTCTAGAGACAGCCTGGAGTCCAGGAGTGAGCCTGGTCAGTCTTGTGCTTGAATCTGTATTGAGTTCTCCAGAGAATCAGAACCAATAGGACACACAGACATAAAATACAGAGATTTATTGTACACGGTTGGCTCATTTGGTTCTGGAGGCTGAGCAGTCCCATGACCTGCTGTCTGCAGCCGGGAGGCTCAGGAAAGCAGGTGGATAGTGCCAGGTTCGATCCCTGGGTCGGGAAGATCCCCTGGAGAAGGAAATGGCAACCCACTGCAGTATCCTTGCCTGGAGAATTCCACGGACAGAGGAGCCTGGCGGGCTACAGTCCTTGGGGGTCACAGAGTCGGACACGACCGAGTGACTAACAAACCTAAAGGCCTGAGTGGGGGCAACCGTGTAAGTGTGGGTGTGAGTCTGACATGCTAGTGACGGAGGCAGGAAGAAGCTGGGCGGTCCCCACTCCTGCAGAGAGCCGTTTGCCCTTTTGTTCTGCTCAGCCCTCGAGGGTCTGGAAGACAGCCACTCACCAGGCTGAGGCTGTTCTTCACAGTCTATCAGTTCAAATGCTCATCTTTTCCAGAAACAAGCTCCAACCACACCCAGAAGTCATGTTTTCACCGGCTATCTGCACATCCCTGAGCACAGTCAGGCTGACACAGAAAACTAACCATCGCAGGGTCCTGGCTCTGCCTCCCACCGGCTCTGAGAATTTTCTCCCCCTCGGTCTCCCGGTAGGAAAGCGGGATCCTGATGACGCCGCCCTGCAGGCCGGGCGTCTGTGGGACATGCGTGACGGGGACTTTGTAGGGGACAGTCCCGGTGAAAGCTCTGTTACAAAGTCCAACCGTGTCAGTCTGAAGACCTAACAGGCTTCAGTGAAGGGTTCCCGCATGGCGCAGCAGCTCGCCCAGCATCTGGAAGGCCACCAGGGGAGCACGCAAATACTCGGCTTTTACGGGAAGAAGGGCGGAGCGACGGAGCTACTGACGCCAGCAGAAGAGCAGGGTTTCATTTTAGGCCAGGACGGCTTCTTGGCTGGAGGGAGGGAGTGGCAGGGCTTTTATCACGAAGATGCCTCTTCCCCTAGGGGATGGCGAGGTCCCACAGGGCAGCTGACCTCAGAGGTGCTGACCGGAACATCCCAGGGCGGTGGATGAAGGTTACATTTCTGGGAAAGGTTGAAACTGCAGCTTGACCAGGTAGGAAGTCTAGGTCTGGTACCATAGGTGTTATTTAGTGTCAGTGACGCCACTTTGGACTTGGAGCTTTCTCCGTGACAGGCTCTTCGGGGAAAGAGCAGCACTGTGCCCACTCCTTAGAGCCGCTCACCACCCCTTCCCCCGCCACGGCACCCTCCCCTGCCCAGGGACACAAAATCTGTCACCCACCTCCTCAGCCCTTTACCTGGGTGCCCTCCCATCTCTTCCAACATTTGCATTAAGCTCAAGTTTCTCTCTGCAGTTGGGGTTGGCAAACTTTTTTCGGTAAAGGCCCAGATTATAAATATTTTCAGCTTTGTGAGCAAAGAGGCACACTTGGGGACCTTATGTGGGTACTTAAATGATGAGGGAAAATAGATGTTCACAGATGCTTTAGTGTTGGCTTACAAATTCTAAAGTAATAATTGAATAGAATTTTTTAAACACAGATCTAGCGATGAATAGAGCAAAACCCTTCAGGGAAGGGGACGACATTCTGCTTCCCTGGGGTTCAAATGTGGAACCGGTTCCTGACTCCCAGGTTGAATTTGATCTCTCAGTGCTTTCCCCTATTCTGAAGGTCTTGGACCATTTCTCACGAACTCCTTCCTATCACTTGTTATTGGCTGGATCTTGTTGCAAAAAGAGAACCGCCAGGACTGTTATCCAAGCTTTGCTGCTTTTTTGACTAGCTTTATCAACCTGGGCATTGCTCTGCTCACCGGCACAGTATTTACTGAGTGACCACTAGGTTCTGGAAGCTGTGCTTAGACCCGCGGCACCGCAGGGAGCAAGGCGGGCCTGAGCCTCAGCTTTCCCGTCTATAAACCGGGCATAATAATCCGTGACAAACGCCCTCACCAGATGGCTGAGACCTGTGACAGAAGACTGACTTGCAAACTTGAAAGCATCCTACCGTTGGAAACAGAGGCCTTCCGAGTTTATGGTTTTTAGCTGCCTTTTATTTGTCGAAACCAAGAGATTCTGACAAGCGACCTTCAAGATCTCAATGCAGTTGGCACGGATGGCAGAGACATCGGTTACCAGGGAATCTGGGCCGTTGCTGGTATGAGGCTAACCCTGGAGCATCCCTTGTATTTGGGGAGAAGGGTCCGGAGGGAAGTGGTCCCACACGCCCCTCCGGCCTTCTGTAAACGCTGCCGCCTCAAAACAGGGCCTCACTGTTCCGTCGCTAAGTCGTGTCCGACTCCCTGCAACCGCATGGACTGCAGCACGCCAGGCTTCCCCGCCCTCCACTGTCTCCCCGGCTTTGCTTTGAGCCGGTGATGCTATCTAACCATCTCATCCTCGGTTGCCTGCTTCACCTCTTGCCCTGAGTGGCTGGAATTCTCTCCAGCTTGAAAGAGCCAGAGGGTGGAGGCAAGTATTTAGATTTTCACTATGAAGCCCCGGCCAGGTTGGTCTCCTCCCTTGATCTCCTTCGCCCTCATGGCTAAATTACCAGCTCTTAGCTGCTCTTCTCTTGGGGGGCTGCCCGCCTCTTGCCCCAGGCCAGGGATATCCCACGAATGCACCTCCAAGCGGAGAACACGCTTTTCTAGGGAGAGAGGCCCCATTCAGTGAGAAAGGGGACCCAGCAGAGGCCAGGAACCCAGAAATCCCTTTTCCTACTGAACTTCAGGCATGACCCAAGACTTGTTAGCTTAGAACTAACTAATTAGATAATTAGAGTCGGGGGAACATTGGCATCTTCTTGTTTAATCGTTTTCAAATTATTTTAGCAGTGCAATCTTTTCTTCAAACAAAATCCTGCAGGGAAAATCCATGCTGGAAAGCGTAGGGATAAAATCAACTTCAATTTTAAAAAAGATTAGAAAAAAGATATCACTTTCAACAAATGACCCTAAAGCCATGAACTTGACCTAAATTGCACACCTCATTTGCTGTACGGAAATGAAAACAACGTTGTAAATCAGCTACACTTCAGTAGAAAAATAAATTTAAAAAAAACATGCAAAAATTAACTCAAAATGGATTACAGACTTAAAGGTAAAACATTAAACTGTAAAACTTTGAGAAGAAGCATAGGTCTTTCAGACTCAGGACTAAGGTCCTCAGCAAAATCCATGAAAGAAAAAAATTGATAAACTGGTCTTCATCAAAATGAGGAAATATTTGTAAACCACAGACCTGACCAAGGACTCATAGCTGGGGGGGTGGGGGGGTGGGGAACGGGGGTGGGGAGGAAGCCTCTCAAAACTCAACAGAAAAAAATCCAGTTATAAAATGGGCAAGAGACATTTCTGGGTTGTTTTTGTTTTCTTTTTGGCCATGCAGGATTTTAGTTTTCGAATCTGGGCCTTCAGCGAAGTCCTAACAACTGGATCATCAGGGAATTCCCAAAAGACATTTCTGAAGAGGGCTGACAAACGGCAAATCAGCATGAAAATATGGTTGACGTCACTAGCGATTAGGGAAATGTTAATGAAGACTCCCATGAGATGTCACCTCCTTCTTCCTACTACAACAGCTAAAATAAGAAAGATAGTTTTAAATTAAAAAAAAAAGATAGCGACAACAAGTGTTGGTGAAGGTATGGAGAAACGAGCTCTCGTACATTGCTAGTTGGAATGTAAAATGGTACAGTCACCCGGGAAAAGAGTTTGGTAGTTTCTTTTAAAAAAAACCCAAAATACTCTTACCTTATGAAGCAGCAGTTACACTCCCAGGCATTTATCCCAGAGAAACAAAAACTTATGTCTACACAAAAACCTTTATACAAATGTTTATAGCACTTTTATTTGTAAGAGCCAAAAACTGGCAATCAGCAAAATGTCCTTTATTGGGCCGAACGGGGCACATGTGCCACGGAGTGCAACTCAGTACAAAAGAGGAACAAACTACTGGTGCACAGAGCAGTCTGAATGAAACCTCAAGGGAGGATGCTGAGTGAAAAAGTCAGCCTTAAAAGTGCATGATTCCACTTACTGGGCACAAGGTTTGTTCGGGGTTTTCTGTAAGATCTTTCGGAAAATACATAACCTCTTGAAAGAACAAAATTATGCAGGTGGAGACCAGATCAGGGCTGGCAGGCAGGCGGGATGTGGGTATGGCTAAAAGGCTAACACGGGGATCTTTTGATGGTGAGGCAGTTTCCTGCCTTGCTGGCTGTGGTGGTTACACAGTCCACCCATGGATATAAGCTGGCAGAGAACTACCCGGCACGTGCGCACCAGTGTCAGTTTCCTGGTTTTAATACCGTGTCACCGTTGTGTAAGCTGTGACCGTCGGGGAAAACGGGCGAACGGCACACAGGGCCGCTCTATACTATTTGGCAACTTCCTGTGGAGCGACCGTGATTTCACAATGAAAAGCAAATAAATAAATGTGTGCTCGGTTGCTTCAGTCATGTCCGACTCTTTGTGACCCCACGGACGGTAACCCACCAGGCTCCTCTGTCCATAGGATGTCCCAGGCAAGAATACTGGAGTGGGTTGCCATTTCCTCCTCCAGGGGGTCTTTCCGACCCAGGGATCGAACTGGTGTTGCTTACGTCTCCTGCAATGGGCAGGCAGGTTCTTTCCTGTGAAGCTATAATGATTTATTTCACAATAGAAAGCAAATATATACACACATGCCCAGGCCCAGGGGTCACTCAGAATTGAGTTTAAGTCCGGCTCCACTGTCAGCTCACTGTGTGACCTCAGGCAGTTTGCATCGCCTCTGGGCTTCGGCCCTCGGTAACACAGAACCATCTCAAGAGCTTGCAGGGGTTAACTGCACTCCTGTGAAGTGCCTGGAACTTAGCAAGGAGGCAACCGATTTGTTGTTATTATAAAAGGGAATATGCTCTGACTGGGCTTCCCTGAGGCATCGGTGGTTAAGAATCCGCCTGCAATGCAAGAGACGCGGGTTCGATCCCTGGGTCAGGAAGATCCCTGGAGAAGGAAACGGCAACCCACTGCAGTATTCTTGCCTGGGTACAGGACCCCAGGGCCAGAGGAACCTGCGGGCTACGGTCCATGGGGCCGCAGAGAGTCGGACACGACTCAGCAGCTAAACAGCAGCAACACGCCCTCTGGAGAGGGGCTGGGAGCGCAGACCCAGAGCTCCCGCCCCCTGAGCCTGGGCTCCTCCCCGGAACGCCTCTGCAGCCCCTCCAGGCCACACGCCCGGGACACTCACTCTCGCGGGCTACCCTGAGCCCCGACTGCGAGGCGACAGGGCCAGTGACGCGCGGCAGGGTCTGGCCTCACAAAAGTTCCTCTTTCTCGAGGGTTCCCTCTGGGCCAGTCTCTGGGCTCAAGCCCCGGACGCCTGAGAACCCCAGAATAGGCTCAGCTTCATCACCCTGGTTTTATCCACGAGATAACCGAGACCCAGGGGAGTGTAGTAAGGGGCCCAGGGTCACGGTACAAGTCGGGCCACCCTCCTAAGGTCTGGGAAAACAGCAAGCCTACAGCATTTGCCAGCGCCATCCTAAGACCAGGTCACTTAGGCCACCGCATGTGGCTCCACGGCAGCTTCTGTGTCATCATTTCCATTTGGAGAGGAGGGAAGAGAGGCACAGAGAGGTTATTTAACTTGTCCGAGATCACACAGCCGTTGGCAGAGCAGGGATTTGCACCCGGACCGGCCATTTCCAAAGCCCGAGCTCTGCACCTCCTCCCACACTCACCCCGTCAACCCCTAGTCCCTCTTGGGGTCACCTGTGCTCACCGCTGCTCTGCGGGTCACTGGCAATCCCTTCCGGCCAGATGGTCGTCCAGAGGTCCCCAGCGCCCTGTTTTAGACACAGAGCATTGGGTGATGATGGCGTGGAAGGAGGACGTGCCTGTGTCCAGCCAAACTCCTTCCTTCCCTCCAAGGCAGGGAAGGGGCACCAGCCCACGACTCGGGCAACTTAACGAGGTTTGGCAAGAAGCGCACTCTTTTGAAAAACATGCAGGTAATGATAGTTATTTAAACTACCCAGGAGATGAAAAGTCATGAGTGGTTTAGGTATCAGGGTGGCTCCTGGTGGGGCACTGCAGCGTCAGCGCAGCGTCCGCCCTCCAGCCCGGACTCCAGACGGCTCCCCTCGCCTGGTCTTATTCCCTTCGTTTGCTCATTCCTCAAAGGAGGGGGCCAGACTCCAGCTGGAAACGGCTTCTTTTCTGGAGGACACAGGAAGGATGCTCTTTCCCACGTACACACAAGACTCAGCAGGCCGGGCGCAGCCTCCTTCAGGCCAGCTTCCTGCTTCCTAAACCCCGTAATCAGGCTGGCGCTCGATGACGGGTTACACACCTGGTCACACATTCAAAGCCAAGAAGTGCTTCATGGCTCAGGGCCAGGCCTGCGCGATCCCATGTGTTCATTCAAATGAGCCTGCATTCTTGTCCGCTGCCCGAGTCCCCTTTCACAGTGGATTGTTCTAGATCGTCAGAGTCTGGTCCATCATAGACCTGAGACCATCAGAGCTGGGAGAGGTGTCAGAGCAGCAAATCCGGGCTCTCACGCCAAGGTTGTGTCTGAACCATCTTCCCCATTTTTGCAAGATCTATGTAACACCTGGGGCTTACCCAGTGGCTCAGTGGTCAAGAATCCACCTGCAATGAGGGTTCCACCCCTGGGTTGGGAAGATGCCCTGGGGGAGGGCATGGCAACACACTCCAATATTCTTGCCTGGAGAACCCCACGGACAGAGGAGCCTGGAGGGCTATAGCCCATGGGTCGCACAGAGTCGGACAAGACTGGTGAGTGAGCACACACACAGGCACGTGTAACACCTGATTAAATCTCTCTCTTTAAATAACACCTGTTTTAAACAGAAATGAATCATTTTGAAAAAGAAACTATCATTTATTATTGAAAACATGGATTTAGTTGCTAAACACACATAGACATAGTTTTAATGTGCACTGAAATAAATGGGCAGCAATTGGAATTTTAAAAAGTGTTCATCAGTGTCCCAGCCAAACCGCCTCTGGTGCAGAGCCAGGGTGCCTGTGTGTGCTATGCACTCAGGGACCTCGTCCACGGTGTGTGTCCACAGGCACGTTCACAGAGCCCAGATCCCTCCCTCTGTTTTGCAGTGAGGATACCCGGGGTCCTGGAGGGTTGCCCACAGCCCAGGCCTGACACCACTGAGGCAAATTCTGAGAAGAGGCCCAGGTCTCAGGGTTTAAGGGTGGTGAGGGGTGGCATCGAGGATGTGGATTTCAGAATTGCAGAGTCTCACCCGCCACCTTAGAAGTTGTCAGCTGAGCAAGCTGAGCCTGGAGCCGCAGTTCCCCTCGAGCCCGTTACAGAGATAACCGCTGCAGCTCCAGGGCGCATCTCACAGGCACCTTGGGAGCACTTGGTCTGCAGTCAGCCTCTTCCTCCGTCTCCACTTTGCCCAGAGGAGCAGACTGCACTCCTACCCCAGGGCCTCTGCACAAGCTGCTCCTGCTGCCTGAGCGGCCGAGTGAAGACAGGAAGCCAAGGCTTGCAGCCCCTGCCTTGGTGGTGGCAGCTGGGGGCCCAGGGAGGAACCCCATCTAAGGCCATGATAGGGAGGTGACATCCTATCAGACCAGGCCGGTGACTCTCTGGTCTGAGGCGGGACCAGCACAGAGAGGCACCCGGCCCACACTGAAGACGTGCCAGCCTGTCGGTCACAGCCCCGGAGCAGCACCCAGCCCAGTGTCAGCGCCGGCCGCCCGTAGGAGAGACTATCTTTCAGATGCTGCCTCTGCTTGAGACTCAAAACCCGCAGATCCAAGTGTGCTACTGCTGTTCCTTTCAAAGCCAGCCCTTCTGGTTCCAGCCTCTGAGCCTGAGTGAGGAGTTCCCGGGGGTCCCACTGTTAGGCCTTGGCGCTTTCACTGCTGAGGCCTGAATTCCATCCCTAGTCGGGAGCCCAAGTGAGACCCCTGTAGAGACAGCAAGATAAGAAATTAAGAAGGGGTCATAATTAATAGAAGGGGTCATAATTAATAGGAAGAAGGTTGGGCTTCCCCAGCGGCTCAGCAAGTAAAGGATCCGCCTGTGACGCAGGAGACCCTGGAGACACGGGTTCAGTCCCTGGGTCAGAAAGATCCCCTGGAGAAGGAAATGGCAATCCATTCCAGTATTCTAGCCTGGAAAATCCCATAGACAGAGAGTCTGGTAGGCGACAGTCCACGGGGTCACAAAAAGCCTGACACGACTAAGCACGTAAACTCATTATGCATTAGGAAGAGGAGGTATCTAAGACAATGAAGGAGGGGGCTTCCCTGGTGGTCTAGCGGTTGAGAACCCACTTGCCGACACAGGGGACACGGGTTTGATCCCTGGTCTGCGAAGATCCCACCTGCCATGGAGCAACTCAGCCCGTGACCCACAGCCACTGAAGTCTGTGCCCTAGAGCCCGCGCTCCACGAGAGAAGCCACTGCGGTGAGAGGCCTGGCCCCCCAACTAGAGAGAGCCCCAGCACGGCCAAAATCAAAGACATAGAAGCAGAGAGTGCTCAGTTTAAACAAACAAGGCCCGCTGGGCGGCACAGGAGGCTGTGTTAAACATCCCACAAGGACACAGAATGAAGAAGAGCGTGTGTGTGTAACTCCGTCACTTTGCCGCACACCAGACGTCCACACAACACTGCAAATCAACTAGGTTCCAAGTTAGAGGAAAGAGAAGGCCCTCGGCCAAGCTGTCCTAAGGACCGCACACCCGGAAGCTGAGACCGGAGGGGTGGGCTTGCCGAGCGGGTGACCTGATTGGGTGACCCCCTGGCGAGCCTCACCAGGGAGGGTCTAAGAGACTGGATGGTTTCAGGCCCGGCATCAGCCATCAACCTAAAGCCACAGTGTTCCCTGCCCTGGGAGCAACTCTTCAGTTCCTGAAGCCCTCTCATGCGTCACCCCGGGGAGGGGCTGGGCAGGATGGTTGGCACCGCTGAGGGCTGGGAGCCCAGGCCCTGGAGAGACAGGGAGGGGCCGGAACCAGCTCCATCACTCCACGCGCTGGGGAGTGTGTCTGCCGGCCCCACAGCCTTGCCCAGAGCCCTCTCCCCTCTGGCGAGCCGCTCTGCTCTCTACCCGTGGAGCGGCCTGGGGCTCTCGGCCACTGCCTGGAGCCAGATTCCAGGGCTGGGTCTGTGGACAGACAAGGAAGAAAGGGTTGGGAGGCGCTTGCTTGGGTTGCACTCTTGGCATCTCCACTTCTACCTGGGAGACCTCGACCGCGTGACTGCACCACTTGGTCAGTTTCTTTATCTGTAAAATGGGACTGTTATGGGGTGAGCGGTGTCCCTTCTACCCTCTGAAAATTCTGATGCTAAAGTCCTAACCCCAGCTACCTCGGAATCTGATTGTATCTGGTGATGGGTTCTTTAAGGAGGTAATTACGTTAAAATGGGGTCACTAGGGTGGGCCCTAATCCAGCATGTCTAGTCTCCTGACGAGAAGAGGAGATGAGGATACAGACTGCATGCAGAGAGGGAAAACAAGGAGGACACAGGGAGAAGACGGCCGTCTACGCGCCAAGGAGAGCAGCCTCAGAGGAAACCAACACCTTGGCGTTAGACCTCCAGTCTCCAGAATTGGGAGAAAACAAATTTCTGAGGTTTAATCACCGTCACCACCCCCCCCTCCCCACATTGTTACACTTTGTTATAGCAGCCCTAACAAACTCATACACGGACCTACACTAGGAGCCAGGCGGCACAGATGTTACAAAGATTAAACAGGCTTTTTTCTAGGTAGAACAATCTCTTGCACATAGGTGTTCAAGAAATGCCAGGGCTTGGTTCAATTTAAGTCCTGTTTGCCCTAGGGGCTCAGTGCTAGAGAATCTGCCTGCAACGCAGGAGACATGGGTTCGACCCCAGGGCTGGGAAAACGGCAACCCACTCCAGTATTCTTGGCTGGGAAAGCCCGTGGACAGAGGAGCCTGACAGGCTGCAGTCCATGGGTTCACAGAGAGCCGGACACAACTCAGTGACTGGACAGCAGCAACAATCTTCCATCTGCCGGCTGCGTCCGCCCAGCGAAGGTGGAGATCAGGCAGCGCGGGTAGCTGGCTCAGCGGAGTCCCCGTCGGCTTGCTTCGGCCATTTTCCGGTCTTTATAGTTCAGGATGACAGGACGTGGCCTGCAACGCAGTGGTTCCAGCCAGCAGGGCCACCTGACACTTCATCAGGCTGAACACCTTCTGGCTCTGTCTCGAACCTTCCAGGCACATGACCCGGTTCTATCGCTGATCCCAAAGCCCTGGTTTATCTTGGCCATTCAGGCTGTCTCTTGACCTCAGCAGAAAGCCACCTGGCTTCTCGGCTCCATCACGTGTGGACGCCAGGAGCACGTCTGTAAGGCCTGCCCACTGTTTGTTCTCTGCCCCTTCCTCTAATCGCAAAGCCGCATGTCTGTCCTGCCCACGGCCAGGGCAAAAATGGAACCTCTGCAGCAGACGGCTTTTGTCTGCAAGCTTGGATGAGGGATAGTCTTAAAAAATGACCGGAGAGTTATTGATTAGAGACCAATTCTGCCAACTGGAGTTCTATCACAGGCTGGGAACGCACCATGAACTGTAAACATCGTTGCAGAGGCAGAGAAGGGAGCGACTGGAAGATACAAACAACATACAGACATTGATGCAACTGATTTTGATCTTGTTTTTCCTGGATCTGAAAAATTTGATTGGACTCCTAAGGTGTACCTGGTTTCATTTCAAATTTCTCTTGGACTTTCTTATATGAAAGCAGGGATAGTGGGATCATGTGAAGGATAACTTCTTCCTTGAGGTGCTATAAAATCGTGACCCCCTCAAACCCTCAGGAGGAAAAGCGGGTGCCTTGGCTCCAGGTACTGGACAGAGCAGAAGCTCAGTCAATGTTACCTGAATGCCCTTAAATCTTACTCTTCATTAGCTGCATGGAGTCTTGATGACTAGCATTCTATACTCTAGAGCATAGGGCATAGCTGGAGAAGGGAATGGCAACCCACTCCAGTGTTCTTGCCTGAAGAATCCCATGGACAGAGGAGCCTGGGGGGCTACCGTCCATGGGGTCGCAAAGAGCCGGACACGACTTGGCGACTGAGACACGCGCACTCCAGAGCACAGGAATAGCACCCTATCCTCTTTTCGTTCATTTACGTGTTTACTTGTCTGTGCCGGATCTTGGCACGCAGGATCTGCAGCCTTCGTTGTGACAAGCAGGATCTTTGGTTGCTGCGTGTGGGATCTATTTCCCTGACAGGGGATCGAACCCAGGCCCCCCTACATTGGGAGCATGGAGTCTTAGCCTCTGCACCACTAGGGAAGTCGCTGGAAATAGACTTTGAATAGCTTCTGCAGGGCATAGACCGGGAGGCTGTCCTTGAGGAAGGTGACATGACTTCAAGTAGCACTTTTCATGCTTTAAGATGTATACAAGCTGCCTGGGGGTCTTAATAGAAATGCAGGTTCAGAGTCGGTAGGGCTGAGGCCTGAGATCCTCTGTTTCTAACAAACGTCCAAGTGATGCCGCTGCTGCTGCTCCAAGGACCACACCGAGTGTCTCCCAAACTGATTCAAGAGGCCTGAGTTCTTCCTGACTCTCCTCCCAGCCAGCTGTGTGGTCTTAGGTATTCTCGGTGCCTCTCTCGGCTTTGGTTCTTCATCTGGATGTTATATAGGTCAACAAACGTACATGGATGGCTGACTACATGCCAGGCTGCCCTGGGTGGTTGCTGCAGAAACCAAGATGAATGAATCATAAGACTCGCCCAGGAGAGGCTTACAGACCGGGGAGCTTAAAGATCCAACGATAATATTTAAAGACCATTTAGATTCTAAAATTTCATGGCTTAATGGTAGAAAAGGCTTAAAAGATCTTCCCCTCCTAGAAAACATCTTTCCAAACTGTATGACAGGGACCCCCCGCCACCAACCACTGTTCTCAGAATCCAGGAACATTTAATCTAAAAGTAATACCCCTCCGTTTAGCGCAGACCCTTTCTTGCCATTTTACTGATGGGGGAAACTAGAGCACAGAGGCAGAAGGCGCTGGGTCCAGGGCGAATTGCTGGGCTCCAGGCTGTTTTATCTGTCTGTTTTTTCACTACATCGCAGTCGTGGGGGATCTCAGCTCCCAGGTCAGGGGTCGACCCCACTCCTGCAGCAGAAGTCTCCACCACGGGACTGCTGGGGGAGTCCTCCAGTCATGCTTTCGAAGGTAGTGTTCTCCAATAGAAATAAAATAGGAACCACAAAATTTTAAAAAGGTCATTTAAACATTTGTGCTGGCCACACTGAAAAGATGAAAAAGAAACAGGTGATGTTCCTTTTAATACTACATTTACCTAAAGGTCAAAAATATCATTTCAACATGGGATCGATATAATAAAATTAGTAATGAGAGATTTCATACTCTTTTATGCTGTCCTAAGACTTGGAAATCCAGGGTATGTACACCAACAGTACATCTCAGTTCACACTGGTCACATTTCCAGCATGGTTCCCATTTTGGATGGCAAAGATCCAAGTTGCATCTCCTTCTCCAGGGCATCTTCCCAACCCAGGGATCGAACCCAGTTCTCCCGCATTGTGGGCAGACGCTTTACCATCTGAGCCAGCAGGGAAGCCGTATATTATCTTAGCCTAACCCAACTGCACAGAGACCAGTTTTTCAGTGGGCAGTAGCATCATTACCTAACCCATGAACAGTGATCATTTTTTTATAGACACTGGACCAGAAAGTTAATCTTCCAACAGGAGGTGTAGCTTTCTATGGCCGAGTTGAACAGCATTCCATTTTTGGGAGGGGCCTCAGTCGGAGCCTAATCTCCCTTGACGTCTGACTTTATGAACGCTCGGGGAGGCAGCCTTGGGTCCCGGTGACGGCAGCTGGAAGGCAGAGCCCACACGTCTGAGGTCTTGTGCATGCAGTGCTCACAACACAGCGCCAGCCACCCAGCAAGCGCCTGAGAAGCCTTGGCCACCTTCTCTCCTTTCTCCTCTTCCAGCTTTGCACCAAGTTGGTCTGCTCCCAGAGAAGTGGCTCCATTCAAGTGAGACCCAATCAGAGCCCATCTCGGAGGTGGAAGTGTCGTTTCCAGCCTGTCTGGTAGGTGCATCTCCCTGGGTGACATTCGTTACATAAGCCGCAGCTCGACACACCCAACTGATGAATGTCGGCTGCACACCCATTTGGAAAGCCACGCCGGCTTCCCCGGGATAATACTGCTGTGGAATTGAGGCGTGTTGTTGCAAAAATCACCTCTGCCATCTGACAAGTAGGGCCAGTTCTCGGGTGTTCTACCCGAAGCGCTTTTCCACGGCAGCACAACCTCAAGAAAAACCAGTTTCAGGGGCACCACACCTGGGATCGTATGATGCAATCTGATATTAGCGTCTCATTGCATCAGCGTTTCTGACGCCTGTGTCTTTCGAGCCGGCAAAAAGCTTTATAATGGAGAAATAGAAAAAAGAAAGACTCGCTGGCTGACATCTTTAGGTACTGTCTGTACTGCTCCTAATTGGCCACACAGGGTGTTGGGCGGATAACCACCCACCCACCCACCGCAGCCTGACAAGCATCGGCATGCCATTTCCTGGAGAGGTCTTGATGGCATATTCAGGCAAAACTCTTGTCTGGTTGGCTCTGCTTACGTTTTGTATCAAAATATCAAGGTTTAATCTCCTAAATCTTTTTAAAGGCACAACTATTAAGAGGCTTTCAAAGGGTGCTTCTACAGCCTGTCTTGACCTTTCTGAAAATCTATGAAATGCACCAGCTGATTTCTTATTTCCCAAGTTCTTTTACATAAATGGTCTTGGCTCCCTGGACACACAGACTTTTGAGTCTGATCAAATACTTTAGGTTTAGGCCTCTTGCTTTTTCTGTCTTCCTTTAAACATTTGTTGCCTCCTGAATCCTGCTTCTTGCAATAATGGTTAAGAAATGAATTGACTACAAAGAATCCTAGTACTCTAGCCATCTTCAGGAAGTTGCCTAAAATAGGAATTTCCTTGTGCAGAATGCTTAAGGAAAAAGAAATCAGGTAAAAATCATTGTAGGAGACTGAGTGATATTGAAATTAAAATGTGGAAAGGCGGACCAGTAGGTGGAGAGTAAGACTTTCTCCTCCCGTTCCCAGAATGAGGCAACAAGATCTTCTAGCAAAAGGCAACCCTTAATGTGGCAACCAGGCTCTACATGAGCTAGCACTTGCCTGTCTCTTCAGCTCAAACTTCGTTGTCCTTCTCTACCAACCCTGTAAGTGCTCCTGGTGGCTCAGATGGTAAGGAACCCCCCTGCAGTGCAGGAGACCTGAGTTTGATCCCTGGGTTGGAAAGATCCCCTGGAGAAGGGAATGGCAACCCAGTCCTTGAGAATTCCATGGACAGAGGAGCTTGGCAGTCCATGGAGTTGCAAACAGTTGGACTCGACAGAGTGACTAACACACGCACCAATCCCATGGAATACCCAGAAAGCATGTCTCTCAAGATCCCTAGACTTTTAAAAAATATTTATCTGTTGTAGCATGGGGGATCTTTTTTAGTTGTAGTATGTGGGATCTAGTTCCCTGACCAGGGATCGAACCTGGGCCCTCTGCATTGGGAATGATGAGTCTCAGCCCCTATCCCAGGGAAGTGCCAAGCTCCCTAGGCTTTTGTGTGTACTGTTCTCTCCAACCACCCTGGAAGTCTTCCTACCCCTGTTCATCTGGTCAGTCTTACCCACCCTGTCAGTAACTTGGTTCAGACGATCTTTCTACAGGGATGCCTTCCCTGACCCAGAATAGGATGGATTCCCTTGCCAGGGCAGTCCTACATAAGTATCACTTTGCAAGGCTTATGGAGGGGAAAAAAAGCTTTCCTCCACCTGGTCCCTGGCTGGGTTTGAAAATTTTGCTGACAAAGACAGATCAACAGGAAAAAAGCATACAGACTTATTTTACCCTAAGTTTCAGGTGACACAGGAGACTTCATAAGGAAATAACGTCCCAAAGAAACAGAGCTGTGTATTTTACTGCTAGGTGTGATGAACAGCAAACAGTCTAGAGGATTGGGGGAGGTGAACCAGCGTGAGGTTAAGTGTTAAGTGTAGTACACCGGAGGTAATTTAGCAAATCTCGTTTATCAAGATTCTTCTGAGCTTCCCTTTGTCTTCAGAGATAAGGATGTTCCTGTCCTCCTGGAATGTGAAGGGCATCTCTCACCTGAGGGTTTTATGATTGGTTTTTGGGAAGAAGGTCAGCATGACCTTCTGATTTCTGCTGTTTTCTCAAAATCTTTTCTTCGGTTTATTCAATATGCTAAGGTGGGATAATTTGGGATAGCATGTCTTGAAAACCACATCACATACTTGCAAGTACTTGTTTAATCTTTCCCGTTAGACTGTGCATTCCCTAGGGCAGAAACCTAGTTCTCAACCTTTGCACCTAGCACTGCGTGTCTTGCATGGTCGGGGGCCTCAGTAAGTATTGGTCTCTAACTGAAAATTTTCCATCAGGAATTCCAGTGCCTCGTTGGCCTCCAAATTTATTTCTCCTTAATTCGCTAATACAGGAAACATTTATGTATGTAACTCGACCATGTTAGCAGCATCTTGCCACATAGTGGGGCACATTCATAGACAAGTAAAATATACAACTTTTCTCGGCGCTGGAGAAAATTATTCAAATTGTATTCATCTTTCATTCCAATCACTCAATTAGGGCAAGTCCCTTGTTGGCGGATTCGTAAGAAAAGTAACCTTTTCTATTTTCCAGCGAGTGTCCTCAGGTGACCTGTCTAGACGTGCCCGGGAAAAACAGTCCAACGCTCGCCTAACCCCCAAAGTAATGTCTGATGCGCGGGGCACGTGGCGCCGCCCACGAAAAGCGCAGGACCGGGGAGCGGCGCCTGGCGGCGGGGCGCCGGGCGCAGGCTCGGGTGGGCCGCGCTGCCCCGCGAGCGCCGCGAGGACCCGGCCGCCGGTCCGCCGGCCGGCAGGGGGCGCGCGCGCCCCGGGCCCCGCGCCGGCCGCCCCGCCGCGCTCGCTTGCCGCCCGGCCGCACATGTGTTTCTGTTTTGTGTTGTAGCATTTGTTCTGGAAGCTCGTATTTACATTTTAAGTGTATCTGGTGAGTGGGCTGGAGCCCTCGTCTGGGCCGGGGAGAAAAAAAGCCCTTCGGTTCGTCTTTTAGCCGCTCTTCTTCGTTTTTCTCTCCGGTTTCTCGTCACTCTGAGCAGGTAGGGGCTGAAAATGAAATCGACAGCGATCAGTTTGCGGGGTCTGGGAAAGTTTTTTTTTTTTTTCCCCCCCTCCCTCTTTTTTTTTTTTAAAAGAGGAGAAATGGTAAAAAAAAAAAAAATTGGGGAAGGGGGGTGGGGGAATTGAATGAATAAAAGGGGGAAGGAAGGCGGATCCACGTGGTTTAATCGGAGACAGACAGAGATCCCATTGTTCAAAATCAATAAAAAAAAAAATGGGCAGACAGGGCTGAGGCGCGGGGACGCTGGGGAGGTAGCGGCGGAGCCGGCCGCTCGGCAGCCGGGATCGGGGGTCTGGCCGAGCCGCACGCTCGGGGAGGGGCTGGGAGACAGGAGAGCACCATTAAAGTTCTTATTTTTCGTGTCTGCGAGCAGGTGTTTGGGGCTGGGGGCCGGCTTTATTTGCGCCGCCCCTCACTTCTCCGCGGGGACAGCCCCCCTCCCCCCCCGCCTCCTCCGAGGGATTCGGCTCCTTTAGGGCCCGAGGTGTGAACCCCTGGCTGGAGCGGAATTGGGGATTCTGGCGGGCGGTGAAGAGAAGTGCATTTGAGTGGACTTGGGGAGGGGGCCGCGGAGACAAAAGCAGCAGGTGGGGCAGCTGGGGAGGGCTAAGCTCCTCACCGCCCCCCTCCCCCAGGTGCCGCAAGGGGACCTCTGAAGTGCCCCGAAGCCTTCTGTAATGAAAACCTGGTGGACCAGAGACTCCCTTTTTCTCTCCCATTACTTTTTTGGGCACCGGGCTGCAATTAGGATGCGATATGGGCAAAGCTAACTTGAGGATGGGTATTGGGGGCCTCCCATTTATTTGTTCTTTCCCTGAGCGGATTGCAGTCGGGGACCTGGGCTCCCGTGCGGGATTCCCCGGAGGCGGCGCGATTTCCTCCAGGCTCGCCCCCTCTCCGCCCGCCCCGTGGCCGCCACTTCGGGGCGGGCAGGGGAGGAAGTGGAGGCCGCGGGCTCGGCTGGCTCCCCTCCCCCCGCGCGGTTTATAACCCGTCCATTGTGCGCCGCTGCCCCGTGTCTCCTCCAGCGCGACCATGCCCAGGAAGAAGGCGGCGGCGGCCTGGGAGGAGCCGAGCTCGGGCAACGGCACGGCCCGTTCGGGGCCCAGGAAGCGCGGCGGCCCCGCAGGCAGGAAGCGCGAGCGGCCGGAACGCTGCAGCAGCAGCAGCGGCGGGGGCAGCAGCGGCGACGAGGACGGCCTGGAGCTCGACGGGGCCCCCGGCGGGGGAAAGCGCGCGGCGCGGCCCGCGGCGACCAAGGCCGGCGGCGCGGCAGCGGTCATCACCGAGCCCGAGCACACCAAGGAGCGCGTCGTGAGTGCGGGGCCGAGCCTGGGGGCGGCGGGCGAGGGCCGCGGCGCGTCACCGCGCGTCCCGGCCCGGGGCGGCGGGGTCGGCGCAGGCCGCGGGCTGAATCATCGCCGCCGCCGCGCAACAAAAGGGCGCGGGCCGGGGCCTACCCCACCGCGCGGCCGTTGGCCGTTGGGGCGCGCGCCCCGGGCCCGCGGGGGAGGGGCGGCCGGAGCCCGCCCGCGGGGGTCAGGGCCCCGCCCCCGGCGCCGCGCCCGCGGACGCCCTCCACCTCCCCCGCGCGCCGGGAAGGGGACTTCTGCAAGTTGTCTCCGGCCGAAGGCGCGGAGGCGCGCGCCGGGCGCGGGGCGCGGAGACACGTGCCCTCGGCCGTTCCCGGGCCCCCGCGGCCGCCGGGCAGCCCTGGTGCTGCGGGGGGGTCCCCACCGGTGCGCCCGGGGCGCGGCGATCCTCGCCGGGGCTTTGAGGTTCCCGCCGCCTCGGCTCCGGCGCTCCGGGGGGGCGGGGCCTGGCGGCCGCGGCGCATGCCCTGTAAGGCCCCGCGCGGTCTCGCGCCGCCGGGCCGGCGGGGGTGGCGGGCTCCGGGGCCCGGCGTGAGGGCGCATGCTCCGGAGAGCCCTCCCCCTCCCCGAGGTCGGGAACGGCACCTCCCCACCCTCAGAGGTGTCTGAGATTTTTGTTTGCCGCTTGTGGTCGGAGGGCCCGGGGGGGGGGTGGCCCTCCGTGTGGTCTCTGCGCAGGGTTCTCCCCCAACTCCCGTGGCCTGAATGGGCTTTAATTTGCTCGTTAGAGTTGGATCTTCCACTCTTAGTTAAGGTTGCGACCAGTCCATATGCCTGCAAAACCTTGCAGAGCCAGAGAACTTAATCTGGTGTCAGGGGGACATGTGTTTAGGGAGCGGGTCAATGCTTTCAGCAGCTGCTCAGATAACTCCAAGTAGTGCGAACTTGCACTTGGGGTAGAGAGTCACGGTCTGGAGGGATCCTTTTCTCAGTCCCAGTCAGCGTGCTTTCCCCCAGGGAAGCTCAGGCAGTATTTAAATGGTTAACAACGGTGCCCTTCTAGATCCGCCTTATAGGTGAGGAAGTTGGGGCACAGTCTGAGGGCCTGGCCCAAGACCACATGGAGCTAGATTTCCACTGGGCTCAGGGTTTTTTCCTCCTGACGTCATCCTTAACACCTCTGCAGATTGTTAGAGATGCTTTGTAAGTTCCATCTCGTGGGAAGGGTCAGCGTGTTGGATGGTGGAGGAGGGTGATGTCATGGAGCCTGTGTGGCTGAAGTGTGTCACCTTGGCTTGGGGACCAGCCCAGGGCAATGTGTTGAGAAAGGGAACATAGGGACTGTCTTAACAAACGTGATCCTCTGAGCGGGACTCTGGACATTTTCCCTCCAGCCCAGAGGGACGGAATAGAATGGCCAGCTGCTGCTGTCTCTCCAGTGTTTCCAGTGGGCATTTCAGAGCAGTAAGTTTAGTTACCCTGAAGTAGGGGATTCTTACCCGCTGCTGAGATTAACCCCAGAAGGCAGTCGCGGGGAGAGCGTGTGCAGTGAGCTGGCCAGCACCCTGTCCTCGGCCCGGGGCATGCAGGAGACTGAGGTCTGACGAGAGAGACTCCTCAGTGCTTCACAGTTCAGCCTTAAGTTCCTTTTAGCATGGGTTGGTCCAAGGTCAAGGCCAGGGCCAGGCTGCCCCATTGCATTCCCGGTGCCTTGCCCTACGCGGGTACTGCCCCTCTCTTGGGTGTGTTCCTGGACTCCAGGGCAAGCACCCGGGAAGCAGTCCTGGGAATCCTGTCTGCTTCCGCAGGCCAGTGACCATCCACTCGTTTCAGAAAGAGGCTGTTTACTGAGCTGTTCACAAGCCTCGCTGCCTTCCAGGGCTGTTGGAAAGAGATTTGTGTGAGGGCAGCTGCCAGTTGTCTGAAGCCGTGTTGCCTTTAGTTAACTCAGAGCTGCAGACGTTGGGCTTGTGAAAGATAAACCCCAAATACTTGTATGGTTGAGGAACAGAGTCTCCTTGAGGAGAAGCTGTGTGTTTGTATAGAACATTCTTAGGATTTCAGTCCCAGAAAATGCTCTCTCTGAGGACCTCAGGTTTCTCTGTGGTTGTATCAGATGAGCATTCTCCGATCCTCCAGGGTTGGTGGAACCAGAATTCCCTGTCGGTAAAGTGAGCAGCCTTGGCTGACTCCTGGAAGACAGGTGAGTGTCGCAAGCTGTCCAGGTCTTTGTGGTTCTTGCAGTGTTGGGTTGCTCAGGTTTTGTGGACCCTGAGACAACTCTGCCTCATCTGAAAGGAGCAGATAAATGCAACTGAAAGCTGAGCTTGGAGCCTGTTTTAGTTGATAGCCCACTAGGGAATTGTTGCTGGCCTTTCTCTGAATGGTCTTCCCTCTGCCGGGAGCGGCAGCTTTCTAAATGGATGTATGTTCAAGGCTGATTCTCAGTCTTGTAAACACCCTTCTTGCACTAGGGGAGTAAACATCGTTTTACTGAAACCCCATTTTGTTGATTGAAGAAGTTCAGTATGTGCGTCTGCCGTAGCTGTTCTTCCACGGCCTGCGAAATTTTACCCATCCTGGTGGGAGACTATTCTAGCTTTTCTACCACGTGATCTGGAGATACTGGCAGCATAGCATGGCTGCTGACGGCATCTAAAAACAGTCTCAGCCCCGCAGTGAAGGCGGGTTACACCTGGGCGGCCCGGGACCCTCTGGGGCTCACAGCCCTGGCAGCCATCCCTGGGGTGCCCTGCATGGAGCCCGTTCGCATCTGGGGTCTCCCACGCGTGCACAGGTTCAGCTCTGTGGCAAAGAGGGACCTGGGCTGTGATGTTTAAGGGATGTTAGAAGAGTTCCAGTCCTTACTTGAATTTCTTATTTCATGTCAGGTGGAGGGAAGAATGGAATTAATAGAGAAATAAGGCTAGGCAGCCTACAGCAAAGAGTTAGGTAGATAATACATCTCATGTGACGGAGTGAGGCCCGTGGCATTAAAAACCCAGACGAGCTACCACTCACCATCCTTCCAAGACCACTGTCACTGGAGGAGACACAGGTGACCAGTTCACCAAGGTTTCTCACGGAGCACCTTGTGTTCCCTGAAAGCTTGGGGGTTTGTGTAAGTGCTCAGCGGCTCAGTGGCCGGTACCCACAAGCCCTGGGCCACTCGAGCAGGCACTGGCATCTCCGGGTCACAGGAGACACATCTGCCCAGGGTGACGGCAGCTCGTTCTGGCGGACCGCAGGCCCTACAGCGGCTGCCGGCACTGGTGACCTGTTAGTGTGCTGAGCTCATGGTGGTGGGGAGCGGTTTACTGATCTCTGCCCACCTAGGGGGTCATGGTCAATTCCGGTCTCTTCTCTCCATTGTTCTGGCCTGATAGCTCATTCCATGGTGCTTAGGTTCATCCTGAGTCTCTGCTGCCCCTCCACGCAGACCTGAGGAATAATGGAGAGCAAGTTGGTAATGTAGGTGGAGACCCAGGGCTGCTCCATCCACTGGGAATTTAACACTCCCCTGATGCTGTTGGCCTCCTGCAGTAGACCTATAGAATGTTCCAGTGAAGCCTGCCAGTTAAACAAGAAGGGGAGATAACCAGGGGAAACTCAGCTCCCATTCACGTAATCGGAGCCTGGGTGCTGCAGGGTGGACCACCCCGATTAAGGTCATTCTCTGAATAATTGAAATGTGGCAGAGTCGCTGTGCAGCCCTGGCTGCTTCGTGGCCCTTTGCACACAGATGGCAGATGGACCGCCTCCCTCCAGCCCTGCATGTGGCCAGGCCAGTGAGCACAATGGGATCTGGGCGGGGTGGGGGGGGGTGCCTGTGATGTCAGGTTTAGGTCATAGAGTTCCCCAAGAAATGGAATCCACCCCCCCACCCAGCTGCACACACACTGGGCTGCCGGGACGTCTCGCCAGGGCAGTCAGCGCATAGGGTTAGATGACTGGACTTGCAGCTGTTTGGTTTCTTCTCAAAGCCTTCCAAGAACACTTCTCTAAACTGAAGGAAAACCCCTTCTTTGCCTTTAACGCCCTGGGACGATGACGGTGTGGAGGATGAAAGCAGAACAGGAAGTAACTGCTCCCCTGGCCTGTGTGGAGACTCAGAAGGGACTCTGATGAAGGGTTGGCCGTAACGAGTGTCCCAGGCTGAGCCCAGAGCGAATCCCACCCGAAACATGACAGTAGCCTTTTCAAGCGGCACGTGCTCCCCTGACAGTGAGCGCCTGGTCCTTGGGACAGAGGTGTGCTGGCCTGCAGCCCCCTGGCTGTGGGCCAGCAGTGAGGACAGGCCTGTGGGAGGCCGCCCGCTCTTCCTCCAGGGGAGCCCTGAACCCAGGGGGCTGCTGTTTGTCTTCCCCAGAAAGCTCCTGCGGCGAGGAGCACCCAGGGAAGGTGGGAAAGGCGCCCCGGCCCACGTGTGGCTCGCTGCGCTGATGTCGGGAAGATGCCGCCTTAGCCCCAAGGACAGTGGTTTTGTTTATTTTTATTTATTTTTTTTAGGACAGTGGTTTTAACACGCTCCCTGCGTGACATGGCAGGCCTCTTGCAGATACCTGTGTGGCAGTCTGCAGAGCCGAGAGGGCGAATGTCATTTGGTTGCTTTTGCCGTGTTTGGCCAAAGATATTTTAAAGAGAAATCAAAGGATCACGCCGAGCCTGGGCTCCACTGATGAGCTGCTGGGTGCCGATCGGTTTCCACTTGGAAAGTGGCGACTGTGCCAGACCCCTTTGTCTGTCCGCTGTGCAGACCCCTGGGGCAGGCATTAATGTTGCATTATCACTATCTTGCTTCCTACTGCCGTTGGACAGGTTTGGGAAGTTAGAAGCAGCATTGCAAGCTAATTTTTCTCCCCCTCTCTCTCTGTCTCTCTCTGTAGAAACTTGAAGGGTCTAAGTGCAAAGGGCAGCTTTTGATTTTTGGGGCAACCAACTGGGACTTGATTGGTCGAAAAGAAGTGCCTAAACAGCAAGGTATGAGAAATGATGTCTGAGACCTGGAGGATGCTGTTACTGAGTGCTTCCTGTGTGCGTGTGGCCAGTGTGATTCTGGCGGCCAGGTAGGTGCTCTGTTCGCAGGGGCGCTCAGAGAGGCCAAGGGATCGCCCGGGGCCACATGGCCTCTCTCGTGGTAGGACTGGATTTGAACCTGGGTCTTCAGCAGGACTCTCACTTGGGCACAACTCTAGTTTTGATAATTCTGTTGAGATAAACAAAAATATAAATGTTAACCTCAAATAAGCATTGATACTTTCTTCCTATTTTTCTTTCCATGTCACTTAGCTTCATTAAAATGGAGAGGCTGGTGCTGTGGAATGTCAAAGCGTCCTCAACACGGGTCACGTGTCAAATGTCAAACTTGATAGACATTTCACAAGAGTTCATGTTTCCTTGCAAACTGCCAAATGGTTGCAGGAACGAGTCTGACAAAGCAAGGAATAGTCTGGAGTTGGGAGAGTGGAGAGGTCCCGAGAAGTATCTTGGTCCCCAAATGTTTTTTGAAAGGTGGTGTCTTTCCTTGGGGGGAATACCAGCCCGTCCAAAAGGAGTGAGGCTGGCGCTTTGCCACGTCTTATGGCTTCTTGATTTCACTTGGAAGGATTCCCAAAGTACTTTCCAGCATTGCCCAGTGAACAAATATTTGCACACTGACACTCCCTGAGGCCTCGGGGCAGGCACTGAAGATCATCTCAGTCCACGAAAACAGCAGGCGGGGGCTTTGGTGGCGCTCAGGGTCCAGCTGAGTTAGAAATGGGCTTGAGCCACTTTGCTGTTGGTGCAAGTGCCCAGCCTCAGGACCCAGCTGTCTGGGCTCGAGCTGCCTGGCGGCTGGTGGCACCTGGCACCTTTCCCGGGGCGTGATCGCGTCAGTCCCCCTGCCAGTTCCTGTGCAGGTGTTGCATTGTTTCTCGAGGCTGCTCTTTAAATGAAAGGCCCATGTTTGCGACTAGAGACACTCGGGGCCCTGAGCAGGAAGTAGATTCCAGAGGGGAGCCCGTGGCGAAGCAGGGCAGCGTCTGGTTGAAGGAGTAGCACCCTGCTCGGCCTCGCTCTGAGAGTGCCTTTTTGTCTTCTCCCAGGCCTACCTTTGCCTCCCAGATGTTTCTCCCTCTGAATGTAATTTTGTTTTATGTAATGAAACAAGAAAATTTTTTTAAGTCTTTCCGTGTCTTTGGGCTGCCTTGACCTCTCCAGTAGACGTGAAGGAAAGGGAGAGGGGATTGGGTTTCCCACCCGTGCCAGACCTCAAGGGAAGAAGGATCCCCTGCCTGTCCTAGCCTTTCCCACTCCCCCAGCCCTCGAAGCGGCCTTCCCTCCAGAGCCCATCCGCCCTTGGGTACGCATCGCTGAACCTCTGACTCAGCCCGGCCTGGGCGTTAGTGAGCTGCCGGCCCCTTGCCTGGGACTGCTGCAGTGCCTTTCATTTGACTAGGCTTCCTCTGAAGCTTCCTTGGGAGGCCCTGAGAATTCCCGCCTCTCACGAACTGATGACGTTTTGGCCTCTGATATTTGTGGAGCTCAGTCAGGGAAGACGCTCTGGCAAATCAGATCTTCTAGCAACCGTCAGGGGGTCCATTTAGGGCCATTGGGTCAGCCACGGTGCCCCCTGGCACTGCGTGTTGCCCACAGACATGGCACCCAGCACTCAGGCCACCACAGTAGAGCCCTCAACATAGGCGTGAAGGCTGTCATTTCCGATCTGCTTTTACCCAGTAAGTTGCTGGATCTTCTCTTACCTTGCAGTAGTAGAGCAGTGTTTTCAGGTAGAGAAGCCCAGGGGGTCCTGAGTCATGCTGGGAACTTCCCACCTTTGGGGGACCCTCCCAGTGTGACTCCCCTGGAGAAGGAAACGGCAACCCACTGCAGTATTTCTTTCCTGGAAGATCCCATGGACAGAGAAGCCTGGTGGGCTGCAGCCCACGGCGTCACAGTCAGACTGAGCACACACACGCCACGTGCTCTGAAAGTGAAGGGTGATTGCACGGGCGTGTCCGACTCCCTGCGGTCCCACGGACTGCGGCCTGTCCCGCCCCTCCGGCCTCGGAGTCTCCAGGCCCGGGTACTGAGTGGGTTGCCCTGCGCCCCAGGCCCCGTGTGACTCTGAGAGGCTGCGCGGGGCGCCCTCTGCTGGCGGCGCCTCAGCGTGGGGACGGCCCGGGCGGGTTAACAGACTCTCCTCCTGGAGCCAGGTGCCTGATGGCGAGGTTGATCTCAGTCAGTTCCTGCATCCAGGTCAGTCTGACACAGTTGGTTTGGCAGCAGCTAGTATTTCATAAAAGTCACCACAGGCCTAGAAATGAGCTCGTTTTTCTGTCTCTGAGAGCCTCAAGTTGAGAGAATTAAGCCAAAATTTAGCCACACCCTGTCCTCTAATAAGGCGAAGGGGGGCTGTGAAGGGGGCCTCGCGCCTGGAGCAGCACATGGGACGCCCTCAGGGCAGGAAGCAGGGAGATGCAGTAGGCTCAGTCTGACCTCACCCTCCCAGAGCAGGGTGTGTGTGACCGAGGTGTGGGGAACGGGGGCGGGAGGGCCTTCCGGGGAGCATATCCCTGTGTGAAGCTAGGGGTTGTGGTCCGGCCCGCCTCACGGGCCCTGGAGGAAGGGGTGGCAGGCTCAGGGCTGACCCCAAGGAAGCCTTCAGCGGCCGGGCCTCCCCACCCCCAGGAGGCGGCCAGGAGGGTGAGGGAGACGCGGGTCTGCTCCCCGCGTTTCTGGGCAGGCCCTCGCCTGCCTGGGGCTGCGGGAGGAGGGCGCTTGTCTCTGGCCACCAGCTCGGGGCACTCAGCAGCAGCGTCCCAGGCGAGTCCGGACCAGAGATGAGCGCCGTGTCTTGATGGCTGCCCGGAGCCCCGGGGGTGCACTGGGGGGGGTGACCCTAGGGCGGCACCCCGTCAGTGGGCTCCAGGGGTCTGACGTGCTGTCTTTTACTCCTCACAGCTGCTTACCGCAACCTCGGTCAGAACCTGTGGGGGCCCCACCGGTACGGGTGCCTGTCGGGGGTCCGGGTGCGGACAGTGGTTTCGGGGTCTTGTGCTGCCCACAGCCTCCTCATCACCACGGAAGGGAAGCTGTGGAGCTGGGGTAAGTACCCGGGGTCGTGGTAACTTCCAGAGCGGGGCCTGCCAGGGGCTCGCTGCCCCCGCCCCTGTGTGTCCTCTCCTCCGACACCCCCCGGTCTGCCCCCAGAGCGCGCCGCTGGTCTCTGCCCTCCTGCCTGGCTTTGAGCGGTTCGCCCCCGCTTTCTTGGGATCGTCTTCAAGCAGCCCTCTCCTGAGCGTTCTGACTGCACCTACAGCTTTCTGATATCGAGGGGCCTAGAACTGAATCCTGTTTTATTTTAGGCTTGCGGTCCCCCCAGCACCCAGCACAGCATGACGTAGACCTCTGTGCCTGCCACTTTAAATGCCACCAGCTTTCACATCCGCCCTGCGGTGACGCCAGCCCGGCTCTCTGCAGTGCTGTTCCTCAGCTTCTTACTCCGTTTGCCCAGACAGCCGGGTTATTTAACTCCCAGAGTCACCACGTGCCCTGCCCCTGGACTCCTGGCCTGGATGCCGGGGAGCCGGCCCTGTCCCTTCGCCTGCCTCCCATTTCAGGGTCCCCTGCAGCAGGCTTCGTGCCAGGTGCCCGGTTCCCCTGCAGACCCTTCGTGCAGGCTCGGTCGGGCTGAGGCTCTGTCTCCTCCACGCCCTCTGCTGGCTCTGGGACTCTTCTTTCTGTGGGGGGTGTTGGCATTTGTCCTCACCCTTTGTTTCTGGCCCTTTGGCTAGCTTTGAGTCCATATGACTGCATTTTTATTTTGGGCTGTTTGAACCATTTTTTGCAATTTCATGAGCGGCTGTACCAAAGTCCAAATACATTAACATCTGTTGTCTTCCCTGCACTCTGCTAATTTTGTAATTCTGTTGGAAAAAAGCGAAGCAGTGTGTCTGGCCCAAATTTAAACTTTGTAGTTCTTGGTGACACAATGGCATTGCCACTATTATCATTTTCTCCTGGTGGGCACCAAGGTCTGTCTCCCCCAGAACCCTCCTCCTGCTCACTGTCCCCAACGCTGGATGCAGCCTCCTGTGTCAGGGTCCCCAGCTTTAGGTCTTTCTCATCTTTCTGCTAAATTGCACTTATGTGGTGTTTCTGAAAATGTCCCTCTCCTGACCCTGCGGGCAGAGAATGATTGTAAAAGGTGTGCATCTGACCTGGCCCCAGAACCAAGACGTGTCCCATGAGCAGACTCGTCACTGTGGGGTGGGGGGAACGAGCCACAGCGGGTGTCCCGAGTCCACGGTGAGTCCTGGGAGTGTTAGTGCAGGGGCCCAGAACTCAACAGGGTCTGCACGCGCCGGCCACCCGGGCCCCTCATGTTTGCGGAGAAATTGTGCCCCAACTTGTTCTTGCCTTTCACAGTGAACTTGGGCAGTTTCCACTTGACGCTGTTGTCCCTCTGTCCTCTTGGAGCACCATAATCAGAGCCTGAGGATGGTTTTCCTTTTATAATGGCAGCTGGTCACCCCTCCTCAAGCCCTGTACAGGCCAGTTGGGGCTCACCTTTGTGGCTCCGCTCGCCCTCTTTCATGACTGCGAGGTCAAAGTTCACTGTTAGGGAAGGATATGGAAACCTCCCGTGGTTTCCAAGTTGCCTGGCTTTCTGGCCCCATAAAAATCTCCCAAAATGTTTATTTACATGGTTCTTAGAGATACCTGGGAGAGGCCCACCGAGCTGCTTAGACTTGGAACTACTGTGACCTGAGTTGAGAACTTAGGTCAGGTGAAGAGCAGGCCAGCCTCTGGCCCACCCAGCCCTCCATGTTCACTTGGAGCTAAAAGGCTCTGGTGGGGGGTTGGGGTGGGTGTCATGCTGTCATGGGGGACTCTTTGTGACCCCAAGGACTGGAGCCTGCCAGGTTCTTCTGTCCATGGGATTTTAAAGGCAAGAATACTGGAGTGGGTTGCTGTGCCCTCCTCCAGGGAATCTTCCTGACCCAGGGACGAATCCTGCGTCTCCTGGATTAGCAGGCGGATTCTTTACCACTGTGCCACCTGGGAAGCCCTCGGGGGCCATGCCATGCAGGGGGCCGGGCAGGGCTCGGCCTCCTTGAGCCTTCCTGCCTCGATTCCATGCCAGCACAGCCCAGAGATGGAGGTGGGCCCGTGGCCAGGGAGAGCCTGTGTTCTGTGTTCTGGCCTTGGGCCATTGCTGGGGTTCCCATGGCTAAGGGTCCTGTGAAGGCTGGCCGGCAGGAGGTGGGGTTGGAGAGGAGGGAAGTGCAGGGTCTGGTAGACACCCGGAGCACTGAGGGAGTCAGACTCCTGCGAGGCAGGTGTTACTGTCCTAAAATACCTCGGAGTGGAGCGGGCGAGGGGACTGGCGTCTGGCAGGAACGGGGAGAAGTGAGAGCTGTGAGTTCCTATGAGCTCGTCCGCTCCTGTGTGACGTCCTGGCTGAACCTGCTTTATACCACTTCCCTGGAGGCCAGGGCTGACAAAAATGCCAGGACGGGTCCCAGCCCTGCCCCAGAAAAGAGGGTCAGAGCAGGTGAGGTGGTGGCTGGCAGCTGCCCGCAGAGGCGACTCTAGGGACAGCTCTGCACATCTTATCTGGTTACCCAGCCCCACCCAGCAGCCTCGAAAGGCTGGCGTCGCCTGCAGAGCTGGACTTGCCGTCACTTGGCTCTCAGCTGTGGGTTCGGAGGGCGCCTTTTGGGAGACCCCCAACTCGCCCTGTAGCTGGTCTGGCTGCCCTGTTTCCTCCTCCCTGCTTTATCTGTCCTGCCTCTGACCCACAGGGCGAAATGAGAAGGGGCAGCTGGGCCATGGTGACACCAAGAGAGTTGAAGCCCCCAGACTCATCGAGGGGCTCAGCCATGAGGTGATCGTGTCTGCAGCGTGTGGGAGGAACCACACCTTGGCCTTGACGGGTAAGGAAGGGCCACTTGCCTCCAAATGGGGTCAGAGGCCAAACAGTCCAGCTGGGTTAGGGGTGGAGCTGCCCCCATGACTCATGGTCACAATCAGAAAGCTGCCCAGGGAGCCTGGTGGGCAGCTTCTCAAGGCATCGTGGGCCGCACCCACGGGTGTCAGTGGCCAAGGCTCTGGGAGGGTCTGTGCCGGGCAGTGGTTCTGCTCCGAGGTGTCCACCCCACCCCCTTTTGGGAAACTGTCTCACTTGCATTCTTCTGGCAAAGGAGCTGTTTTTCTTATTTTAGAGTCTTTGATTCCCAGTCTCATTCAGGGTCCTCAGCATTGTTTTCCCTTTGCTAACGGATGTCGTTCTCTCCTCCCAGAAACGGGCTCCGTGTTTGCGTTTGGAGAGAACAAGATGGGGCAGCTGGGCCTCGGCAACCAGACAGACGCCGTCCCCAGCCCCGCACAGGTGCCGCCCGCGTTTCCCCCTGCCCCCACCCCCCACCCCCACCCAGGGCCTTTGCTTCTCTGTTTCAGGGTTGGGTTTTCTGGGGGGAGATCAGGCATCTCTCCCCATTGAGTTGCTGGCTCCCTTCTAAAAGCAGGGTCTCGATGCTTTGAGTGGATCAGGTGTAACAGACAGCCACAGTTGAAGAACGTCCCAGAAACAGTTTTTTATTCCGACTGGAAATAATTCGTTCCAGAGACCTGTTTGAAGCCTGTTCTGTTCTGCAGTGAGAATTGTTCCATGGATGTGATTTGTCTTTGTCTGAAAATACTTTTGAGTTTTGACCTCATAACAAGTGACTTGCCAGGTGCTCAGCACACAAATAGGTTAGGTCATCTCTTGTTCCTGAAAAACTCTGGAGTCAGCTGGAGGCTGGGATTTATACCTAAATATTGAACTTCTGCCATAAGGCGGCAGGAGGCTTGTGAGTGTCTTTGAGGGGAGGGACTTTGACGTCTTAGCCTTAAAAAGAGACCTTGAACAAACACACCTGTCATTTGGAGGATTTTCGAAATGTTGTTTTGTCAGCTATTTGCTCTGCAGTGGGATGAGACGGTTTGAGAGTGAGCCAGGCCGGGACAGAGCCCGAGGCTCAGCGCCCCCTCCCCAGGCTCATTGCCTTTTCCCACAATTTCCTGCAATGCTGACACTTCTCGCCCTCTGGTTCCTCCAGTCTGGCTTCCCCAGGCTGATTAGTTTGCAATAGAGAGTCTTCTAAGCACTTTCTCGGATTTGTGTCCAAACCCCATGTTAAATTACTCAGGGCCTTTGCTGTCTTCTACTTCCTAATTTCAAACCATTATATTTCCTATTCACACCTTCAATTAAGGCTAATTAGCAAGCAGCTCTTACAATAGTAAGAGAGTGTAAACCAGTTCATTTTACTGGTTTAGCAGTAATGCTTATGAAAGCTTTTCTTTTTAAAGTCGCCTGACATCAGAGGTAGTGACTAGAGTGAAATTTGGGGACTAAATGTGATTATAGTTTGTTTTCTTGTACCCTGTTGCCCACACCCCCAGTCAGTTGAATTCAGCGTTCACTGGGCACTAGAATGTGTGAGGCACAATGTTGTACATTTTGAGGGTTACAGAAACCCAGGGACATGATTTGCCTGTCTCTGAACTGATTCTGTACTGGGTGGTGTTCCTTTACCTATGTGCAAAGCCTTGGCCTTTGAGCATTGTTGAGTTCCATTAGAAATCCTTAGTAGCCTAGTAATTGTTTCACACCAACCTGTGGAGACTTTAGCAATCTTTTTTTTAAAAAAATGTCTGAAAGTCTGCTGTCTTTTCTTTTCAGATAATGTACAACGGCCAGCCAATTACCAAAATGGCCTGTGGGGCTGAATTCAGTATGATAATGGACTGCAAAGGAAACCTCTATTCCTTTGGGTGCCCTGAATATGGTCAGCTGGGTATGCAAGTACATTTTAAAAAAGCTCTGTAAAATAACTGTATGTTTAGAACCAGCAGTCAGTGTGGGGCTGCACACACATGGTAGAAATGTGGGTAATTGATTGCAGATAATGGCCTTGATCCATTAAGTGGATGTCCCGTTTCGTGGACCAGCATGTCGTAACTCACGGGGCTGTGGAGTCTGACAGGGACTTGCCTTAATGAAAGTCAGGGCGTGAGTCTGTCAAAGGATTAAGCATTTCAAGGTTTTTTTTTTCTTTTCCTTTTCAATTTTTAATCAAACCTATGTTCATTCATTTTCATATTTAAAGATTTGCCTTTATCGAAAGTGAGGAAATTATACAAGAGTAAGGTGGTTTAGAACACCCTGGCCTGGGCCAGTGTTTCAGGTGTACAGAAGAGCCAAAATCATTTCAAAGTAGGATTCCCTTCCGGATTTTCAGCCTTAAACAGAAGGGATGAAATTGACTTATATTCCATTGAGTAGAAAAGTCAAACGCAGGAGGTAACTGGCAGTGAGCGGAGGGACTCCATCTTCCCTCCCCGGCGTCTCCCACCCCCGCGCCCGGTGGGCGGGGTGGGCGGCGCGGCGCGGGCGCCCCCTGCTGGCCGCATGGCCGCTCGCGCGCAGGCTCCTCAGTGCCCGGCCGCCGGGGCCGGGGCTGCCGGGTCTCCGCGTCATTCGGGCAGGCGGATGGGAGGCGGTATAAATAGACTCGGGGAACAGCGCCTTTGTTAAACTAAATATACCTTAGTCAGAAGTGAGTGAGGAGGAACAGCCCCGTGCACATGCCTCTTGGTTGCCAGGGAGTTGCCAGAGCCTGCTGGAGAAACCGCCTCCATGGCCGTGGGCGCCGGTGCCGGCCGGGGAAGCGCCGGAAGTGAGCTGCCCCGGCCTGCTTCCGGAAACGCCGCGCGGCTCCCTGGGGCCGCGCGCTCTGCAGGCCTCTTCAGGCCGGCGGCGGTAGGTTCTCCCTCAGGGAGGTGAGGCGCCGATGATGGCTGACGATGAGTGAGCAACTCCCGGGCGCCCGTCCCCGCTGCGGCGCGGATACCTAGACTCCCGGGCTTACACTCACTGAAAGGGGCTTTGAGGGACTGGCTTCATTTGTGTCTGTGGAGCCCGGCAGTCTTAGCTGCCCAGGTTGAGAACCAGCCCTCAGTCCCGCTGTCCGAGCCCACAGCGTCTCGGGGAATTAGAGCTTGAGCTGAGAGCTGTGCGCTCGCCCCCACGACAGGCTTTGGGTCAGCGCGGCAGAGACGACAGCTGCCTGGTTCCGGTAGCCGCACTAGCGTGTTGGGTCGCTGGGGACCGGTTGGCCTTTCTGGTCCGTTCTCGGCCCATGGACGGCCCCCGGAGGCCCCGACGTGAGTGCGGAGCAGACCAGCCTGTGGGTGTGAGGCTCCCGCGTGTTTAGCCTCAGCCCAGCCCAGACTTAGCCACGCAGACGGGGGTTTTCACAAAACTCCCTTTTAGGGACAGTACCCTTGGGTGTTTCTTATTCTGATTTCTGTTCATTTGGTAAAGTAAGTGCTTTCAGCCCACAATACCAATTCCATGCCCTGGACATGCTTCAGATAGGAGGATGCTACCTTGGGTGACCAAAGTCCCCGTGAGGCCCGGCTAGACTGGACAGGTGCCCTGTGCTCGGGTCCCTGCTGACTGATGGCTACCTCTGTGGTCACTGCAGGACACAACTCGGATGGCAAGTTCATTGCCCGGGCGCAGCGGATAGAGTATGACTGCGAGCTGGTGCCCCGGCGCGTGGCCATCTTCATCGAGAAGACAAAAGACGGCCAGATCTTGCCCGTCCCGAATGTGGTGGTGCGGGACGTGGCCTGTGGCGCTAACCACACGGTAAGGCTTCAGTGTTTCTCACCGCAGTGGAGACCCTGGGCTTTGCAAAGCAAATAATGGGCCCTGGCCGCCTGGAGGGCTTCATACCCTCAGATGTTTTGGGGCATCATTTTCACCTGCCAGTTTCTGCAGGGCGTCCACAGCCGGAGCTGAGTGGGCAGACTCTGGGTTGGGGTCATTCGTAAGGGTTTCTTGTTTCTGTCTTTTGCCTTTCCAGGTTGATGCTCTCTCAGGGCGCTGAGTGGATTCAGTCATTGAGGGTGTTTCCTTAAAGGTCCATTTAGATCAAGGCGATAAAACTTTTGTATCTTTTATCTTAGTTGCCTTCGTAGTTATTTTGCCTGCAAATGGCTGAGAGTCAGACTTGGGTCTCATCTCCCTTGTCCTGCTGAGAGTTCAGAGACAGGTCAGTCTCCTGTATATGGGCAACTGGCTGTGTGACCTTAGGACTGGGTGATTTCAGTCCCTTCAAGTCCAACGACTGCTTCTCTTTTATACAGTGTAGTCAGAAGACATAGATCTTATTTATGCCTCTGACCTCAAATCATGTTTATAGGTTCTACATTTACATGATTCAAACACCAGACATCAGGGAGACGAGAGGGGCAGATGGTTTTTTAATTAAAGTAGAGTTGGTTTATCATGTGCTAGTTTCTGCTTTACAGCAGAGGGGTTCAGTTATATTATTCTTGTATTCTCTTTCACATTATTTTCCAGTATGATTTGTTATAGGACATTGAATGTAGTTCCCTGTGCTACAGTAGGACCTTTCTGGTTGTCTCCTTAGTGTGTGTCTGCTAATCCCAGACTTCTCATTCATTCCGCTGCCCCGACCATCCCCACTGCCCCTTTGGTCCCCGTGACTTTGTTTTCTAGGTCTGTAAGTCTGTTTCTATTTCATAAATAAGTTGATTTGTGTCATATTCTGGATAAGTGATGTCGTGTGGTCTTTTTCTGACTTTATTTCGTACGATAATCTCCAGGTCCCTCCACGTTGCTGCAAATGACATTACTCTTTTGATGGCTGAGTAGTAGTCCATTGTGTATGCATACCGTTTTTTTTTTTTAGAAGAGAAATTGGTGTTTTATAAATTTTTTTTAAACTTTTTTTTTTTTTTTAAACTTTTAACCTTAGAATGGAGTATAGCTGGTGAACAGTGTTAACATTCGTTTCAGGTGTCTTCTCCCCTAAGCTCCCCCCTTCCAGGCTGCCGCATAAACACCGTGTTTATCTGTCCATCCGTCCACGGACACCTGGGCTGTTCCCATGTCTTGCTTGTTGTAAAGAATGCTACGTGAACATCGGGGTGCATGTAAAGATGGGTTTTAAATTGTTGACCTGGCACCATGCGCACTGCTTCTGTGACCAGGTGGAGGTCACCTGTATGATGTGAACCCGCCTGAAGGAGAATGCGAGGTGGGCAGGGCTCTTCCTCCAGGCTCTGTCTGCAGTTGAGTCAGAGCTGAAAGAGGAAGTGGAGTGCGGTGGCCTGCTCTAGAGACATCACTTCAGTGAGGGAAAGGGGAAGACTTACAACTTGAATACCCGTTTCCTAGGAATGGACGTCGTGTGCCTGGCGGAGGAGGCAGCAGGCCTCCTCACTGTGCCGCGCCTGCTGCTGGCGGGCCCCTCTGCCATCCAGGGCGGGCAGGGGTCGCCTCTGTGTGTCTGCCCGTGCCGTCAGCCGCGGCCGCAGACTCGCAGAACAGAGCCCCCTGCGTTCCCGTCCCAGAGCCATGCTTTCTCCTCCTGCAGCTGGTCCTGGACTCTCAGAAGCGGGTCTTCTCCTGGGGCTTCGGTGGCTACGGCCGGCTGGGCCACGCTGAGCAGAAGGATGAGATGGTCCCCCGCCTGGTGAAGCTGTTCGACTTCCCGGGGCGTGGGGCGTCCCAGATCTACGCTGGCTACACCTGCTCCTTCGCTGTCAGTGAAGTAGGTCAGTGATTCCCTGTCTGGGCCTCGGGAGGAAGGCGTCGAGTCATGGTTTCCCTGCCTGGCTGCGTGCTCCACCGGGGAGTCCTGTGGCCTCTGCCCTGTTCGAGACCAGGGACCTGATTTCATCAACCGCCCAGGCTCTTTTCTTATTTGATGCTGCTGAGATGAGGAGTCATCCAGCTTCTGAGATGACGGTGACAGTGGGGATGTGTTTGTCTTTCCCAGGTGGTCTGTTTTTCTGGGGGGCCACCAACACGTCCCGGGAGTCCACCATGTACCCGAAGGCCGTGCAGGACCTCTGTGGCTGGAGAATCCGGAGCCTGGCTTGTGGGTATGTGACCATGTCTCCTGTAAGCAGGATGTCTGCCCCCGCCCTGGGCATGTTGGACACACCCAGGAGGTGCCCTGTCCCTGGAGGGCTCCACTCTTCCATTTGGGTGTCAGGTGCCCCGAATTCCAGAGTCTGGAGGGGACGGACTCTGCTCAGAGCAGGGGCGGTTGGGAGGAGGGTTGGGAGGTCCTCGGACAGGTGAGTCCCTTTCCTGCCACTGCAGAAAGTCACTGAGGGTGTCTCTTTGAAGATGGTGCACTCTATTCATGTTGCAGGTTCAAAATTCTATTTAGTTAGGACAGTTTAAGTTACTGTGATACAGTGGGAACGAGAAAGTGATTTTAAGGTTTTCTCTTTATTTGAGGGTGCCTCTTGGGCTATGTAGCACTTCTCGGGGAAGAGTTGGGTGACGTCCGTCACCTGCCGGGTCTGGGGCAGGTGGCTGTGTAGTGGTTGGGACGGCGTGGCTATAACCTGAAACCTGTGGCCCACCCAGGCTCCTGTCCAGCAGGTGCCACCCCTTCAGAATGAGCTCTTCATCCTGGTTTGGTGTGTCTTCCTTTTCCCAGTGTGTTTGTTCCTCTGAAAGTGACCTCCTGCCCCGAGGGCCTGAGAACTAAGAATGGGTGTGGGGTGGGGAGATGGGGGCCTGCTCCTGGGGATGTTTCCGGGCGATGAGGGTTTCTCCTGTTGGGTCTGCTCTGGACAGCGGGCTTCAGGAGATGCTCTCTGGCCCTGTGCTGTGCTGTTCGCAGATGGAGGTTTTAGTGGGGCCAGCTTGATTTTATGCTGGTAGGTTCGCACCCTGCAGGGAGCCCATGGAAGCACCTGGGGCTGCTGGGTTGGTGGGGTGCAGGGCTGGACTGCTGGACGCCGGGGTAACAGCTGCTGCCCTTTGCAGGAAGAGCAGCATCATCGTGGCTGCGGACGAGAGCACGATCAGCTGGGGCCCCTCGCCGACCTTCGGGGAGCTGGTAAGCTGGTCGCTGCCTGGGGGGCGGGGCCCCGCGTGGGCTCCCTGAGCCTCCTGAAAACGCGCAGAAGGAGGAGCTGTGTGTCCTCCTGTCCTCGCTGCATGCAGGTCTGCAGTGTCGCTTCAGCTTTCAGAGAGGTTCCTTTGCCCATCAGATGATTTTTTGAAAGTCCTTTCTGGCCACATTGTTAGTGGAAACTGGGAAGTTCCAGGTCCTGTTTCCCCTGACATGTAAATGGTAATTGTGGGATGACGCGATAGGAGAGAGGGTGGTTGCTCTTCACTCTCCCCAGGAGGGTTTCAAGCTACAGGATCAGCATTTCCTCCTAAACCGTGGGGCCAGCGGTGACCATGTATCCAGTCTTCTTGGTTTCCAACCTCTGAGGTCATTTGGGGACATTCTTCTCTCATTTTTCGCAATAACTTTGTCTGTGTTCCTGCTTTTAATCTGTTACTGGACTGATTAATTTTCCCCACACATCTGGCCTTCTCACCCAAAGTCTGATTTCTTAGCTTCTGGGGCATGGGGAGTTCTTAACTTTCAATGTCTTGTAAGTCCTTGAGTCTTGAGTCCCCAGCTGGGCTGGGGCTCACCCTGACGTCTGCCTGTCCTCGTTGCGGTTTGATCGTCAGCCTGGCTCTTGGGTTTCCTGTCCCCCTCTCATGGGTGTGGGGCGATGGGGTGCTTCTCGACCCCGTGCCGTCTCCAGGGCTGGTGGCCTTGACCGTGACTTTAACTCGGGCTGTGCAGCGGAGCCTTGAAAGAGATGAGGACCTGGCCCAGTGTTTACGGGTCCTTCTTAGGAAAGATGTTCTAGCATCTATCAGAAATAGACTCCTAGTATCGATTTGGAGACTTGCAGGGAACAAGGTGGACTTTGGGGGCAGTCTCTCAGAGTTGAGGAGCTTGTGTGGTCCTTGGCTGGTGGCAGAGGAAGCTGGCCCTCCGTGGGGGCCCTTTGAGCTGAGCTGAAAGGCCCGCCTTTCTCAATCGCCCACCTTCACACCGTAGCACGTGTTCTGCGCCCCAGCCTGCCCCCTACCCGCAGGCCTGGGCTGTCCCTCTGTCCCCTGGACACTGGTGGGGACAGGGCCCAGGAGCCCCGCGGCCGCCATCGCTGTCCATCACTGTCCTCGGCGTGCTGCCGTCTCCTGCAGACTGCGCTCACGTCCTTAGCGCCTCGGTCCTGGGCTTAGGACAGGGTACCTGCTGGTGCCTGGGGGTGCCCGTTGCTGCCCAGGCCTGGCCTCGAGTCTGAGATGGCGGGGCTCAGCCACGGAGGCCCTGGGTCTGTGGGAGGCCCGGGCAGGCTGCTCTGATCCCTGCTTTCCAGCTGGTGTTCAGAGCATCCCTCTGTTTGCCTCACCAGGGCTACGGGGACCACAAGCCAAAGTCTTCCACGGCAGCTCAGGAGGTGAAGACGCTCGACGGCATCTTCACGGAGCAGGTGAGTGGGGAGCCCTGGGGACAGGGAGAGAAGGTGGGCCAGGCCGAGCTCGTCTGCCTCTGCCCTTGGCACGCTGCCTGGTCTCGCCTGCTACTTCCTGTGCCCCACGCTAGGGCTTTCTGGAGGGTCACCAGGCCGGCACAGGGGTGAGCTGCCCTCAGCCTGAGGGCCACCGGCCATGGTCCAGCCACAGCCAGCCAGCTCCAGTGTGGGCGCCTGCTCCTGTCTGCATCTCACCTTCCCTTGAGACTCTAGGCAGTGGGGCGGGTGGTGGGGTGAGGCCCCTGTGACTCGCGCATTAGGCGCAGCCCTTGTCGCCGAGACGCGGGGGGGGCTTGTCTTTCCCACGAGGCGGGGCTGTGGTTTGGAGGCAGAGGGAGCCGGGAACATGGTCCCCAGGTCCTTGCTGGCCTCTGCCAGCCATCTGTGTCCAGGCCTGCTGGGGGCCCAGACGGCCGGCTGGTAGGGCGTTGGGGGCGGTCTCGCCGACACTGAGGGTCCTCAGTCAGGGCCTTTTTGAGCTTTCCAGGGTGCCTCCGTTTTGACCTCTGGGCAGCCTAGTTTCCCAGTGTCCCTCCGTCAGCCTTGGGCGTATCAACCCCAAACTCAGTGCCTGGCTGACGCACCCTTGCCCTCCCGGTGCCGGCTTGCCCCCTAGGTGGCCATGGGTTACTCACACTCCTTGGTGATTGCAAGAGACGAAAGTGAGGCGGAGAAGGAGAAGATCAGGAAACTGCCAGAGTACAACCCCCGGACCCTCTGACGCCCCGGAGCCCCCCGCTCCACACCTCTCGCGGCAGCTGTCATGTCCACGTGCACTGGGACGGGAAGTCAAGCGAGGAATTTCAGAAGCAAAAGTTGTGACCGAAGGTGCATTTCTGTTAGACTCCCTGAGGCTCCGTTCTATAAGTGATTCAACGCCAACTACCTTTTCTGTATGCTTTCCAAAGTGGTTTTTTTTTATCCCTTCTTAATGTTTAATTAAAATATTTGCTCATAGTTGACTTACCATTCCTACAAAAGAGGCAGAAACTTTGAGCAATCTAGGCTTTTTTTTAGGTTCCCCCTCCCCCGCCCCGTACCCTTCTCAGAAACACCCCTTTCCATTGTGGTGAGCATTGTGAGCCCAGCGGGTGCTGCCTGGGACAGGTCTCTACGTGCTCGTGGGAGCGGCAGCATGTTCCCGGGGGTCCGTCTCAACAACGCGGCCCCCGTGTGCTCCGCAGCACCCAGCTCGCTGCCTTCCCGCTTTTCCTTCTAGACCGGCCACATGTGCTCTGCTCCTCCCCCTGGCTGCCTGTAAGCCCCGTCGCCTTTTGGCTGTGACATTAATAGAACCTGCCATCTTCCCCCCCGGTGGGGGCTCGTGGATCTCTGTTTAGCCATTTTTATCTACTTTAGCTGTCAAAGAAGTCCAAATGAAAATCAGGTGATCACGGAACCAGTGGGGACTTGGGGGGTGGACAGACGTGGTTCCAGATCTGGTTCGAAGGCTCCCGTGAGCCGGGGTCGCCTCGCCAGCACCCGCCGTCAGAGACTGACCAGCAGGACACTGCGTTTTGGAGTCCCCGCAGGGGAGGAGCGTCCTCTGTGTCCCGGCCTCTGTCGCCTTCGTGTTTCTGTCTTTATCCTGAGCCCCTGGCTGGGTCCTGCTGGAACAGCCCCGTCTGTTTCCGAGGCCCGGGTTCCTGCTCCACAAACCCAACTCTCTAGTCACATTTGCTTGGCTGTGCTACCAAATAGTTGGGATCGTGGAAGAAGTCCCCTTCCCTGAGTCAGCGCAGAGGCTGCGACCGGCTCCCCGCAAGTGCCCAGTGCACCAGCACGTCCCTGGCGCTGCCTGAGTTATGAGGTGCCTTTCCCGGAACCCTCCTCTTGCTCGGACCCGAGAGAGGCGGCAGCCGTGGCCAGGTTCTTGGTCTCGAGAGGGTCTGGACTGGTTTGGGTGCTTTAAAATAGCTGTTTAGGTCAGTGGTGCTTGTGGGGGAGACGGGGGAGAGGTGCAGTGTGAGACTGGGTGGATGGGAAAGTTCAATATTGGTCTTTTTTTGTTATTATTTTTTTTGCTTCGCTCGTTACCGTTTTTGTCTCAATGTTAAAATGCCAAAAATGACTAGTTGTTGCTTTTCCTCTCCTCGTCCCTGCCGCCCCGCCGCTCCGGACGGCGGCGCCCTCCTGCACAGGGCATGTGGCAGCGCCTGTCCCGGCCAGTCCTGCGGCCTCGCGGCAGGAGGCCGGCCTGCGTCTTCGCTGAGGTTTAGTCTGACTTCATGCTCGTCTCTGCTGTCTGTGTTTATAGTCCAGGGGAGAAGCTTCTGCAACTTCAGAGCTTCTGCTAAACTAACCTGATTGGTCCAAATCACCCTCTAACCACCATCTCTCACTCAAGCTTCCCCGCGTAGAGCCCCTCAGTTTCCCCCGACAGAGCTCTTCCTGAAGCGGGCGTGGCAGCCACACTCCTGGACCATGTGCAGCTCCCTGGGGCTGTGTGCCGACCCGGGGGCTGGCCCACACTGGGGCCCCTGCTGGGGGCTGGAGCAGGAGCAGGAAAGGGACGTCCCCTCCACCTGAGGCCGCCCTGTTCTCTCCCAGGCACTGCTTGGAGCTCAGAATTTTAAAATGAACTTCCTAACCGGGAAACCCTTCAGAACAGGGAACTGGGAGACAGCTGGGCCTGGGGTGTGGGGGGTGGTGGCCCTTCGGGCCCCAGCTGCGTCTTCCAGCTCAAGAAGGAGACTGGATCAGGAGGCTGAGCGTGAAGGGGAGAACCCAGGAAGAGGTGGTGATTCGGTTGAAGGTGCCTGGTTTAGTGCTGTATTGTCTTTTTTTATATATATATTTCTTGGAGTAAACATTTTAAATAAACGGCATCATTGTTTGCTCTGTTTTGGCCTCTGCACTTCTTTTTCAGTGGAACAAGGGGAAGAACACAGAAGTGCTTCCTAACGCACCCCTCCTGGCCGGCATTCTGGCCCCGCCCAGTCCCCCCGCCCTTCATAGGGAGCCCTGCGGAGGAGCCCTTGTCACAGCTGGGCTGGTCCCCACATGGCAGTGTGGCGAGCTGTCCACCAGGGGGCACCCCGCGGCCTCTGTTCCGCCTGAGTTGACAGCTTCTCCAGGCCACCAGCCTTCCAGCACCTTCCCCTGTGGCGCCCCTGGGATGCTTTCATACTCAGATCAGCCCCTCCTGTTGGCCCTGCCCCGTTCCCAGTGTCTGGGCAGGAGGCAGGGCAGGGCGGGAGCAGCTGTGGTTAAACCTCAGGTCTTTCAGCAGGAGTGGGCCCCTCTCTCTCCTGGACACTTCAGGCTTCCTAGGGACTGAGACTCAGCTTGCCCTTCAGAGGCTATACCTGCCGAGCCAGGAGATGGGAGCCTGGCCCTGCTGAAGCTCCCTGTCCACGAGGCCCAGGGTCGGTTCCTTGGGACTGGCCCCCGGCAACTCCCACCTGGCCAAAGGGGAGCCCTCTCCCTTCTCCCAGCCTAGAGTCTCACGTGCAGTTCAAGCATCGAGATCCGCTGGAGAAGACGACCAGCCACTTCCTGCTCCAGGCAGCCTGACCCCAGGGGTCCCGGCTGTTGTGCTTTGTCTCCTGAGTGGCCAGCCCGTCCCCACCACCCCCTACCCCAAAGAAGGAGATCACAGCCAAGGTGCAGTCAGAACGGGCCTTTAGTAACTTCTCTGCTGAAGGCCACTGTCCCTGTTTCCCCAGGGGGCTCAGGCTGCCGGCACTGCCGCCCGCTGAGCGGCTGGGAGCTGCAGGCGCACAGGGGGAGGAAGGGGAGCCCTGAGCAGGCACGAGTCAGACATGCAGGCGGCCACCGCGGGCCTTTCGTGCCTGGTGGGGCGGGCAGCGCGCAGATGGTCTAGGGGACCATGCCCCACCACTTGAAGGCAAAGGGCACCCGGCGGATGTTGGCACAGGAACAGAAGTCTCCGATTTCGGTCAGGTAGCAGTCGAAGTCATCGATGAAGGTGCACTGGAAGCCCAGCGGCTCCAGGAGCCGGCAGACCCGCTCCTCCAGGCAGCAGGTGCCGTTGACCCGGGGCCCAAAAGGCTTGGGGATGCCCAGGTTCAGGCCCATCACAACCATCTGCAGCTGTCGGAGGGGGGTTCGGTGGGTCAGGCCTGGAGAGGGGTCAGAGCCGTGGAGGAGAGGCCCCCCAGTCCTCTAGGCTTCAGGGAAGGCCACGGGGCTCAGGGCAGGCAAAACCCAGCTGCGTCTGCGGTTGGGCTAGACCAGTAACAAGCAAGCACGGGGCCCCCTTCCCCGAGCCTGTGCTCAGGCAGGCGTCACGCATCCATTTGAGCAGCCCTCCCCACTCTGCTGAACCCTCCAGTGACTCTGGCATTTCTCAGTAGCAAGACCAAAATCCTGCCCAGCTGAGGCCTGGCTTTGCCAGCTTCCCCGGTTCCCCTCCACTGCATTCCTCCCGTCCCGGCGCTTGGGTCTCCTTTGTGTCATCTCACCTGCCTCTGCTGGAATGCTCCCCACCCCCAGTTGTGTCATTGGACTTCTATTCACTTCGCACATCTTCACTCCAGCATCTCTTCCTCAAACACAGCTTCTCCCACCATTACCCACACCTCCCTTCTTCCAGGGTCAGGAAGGGCTCCTATATTCCATGCCCAGAGGGCCTCACTGGTTTTGTAAAAAGAACCATTTGCAACAATGCAGGTCCTGCATCCCCTGGGCTTAAGGAGGCCTGCAAGTGTTTAAGAAATTGACAAGTGTTTCAATTAGTTTTAGGTGCCTCCATGAGGGGTCACAGTGATAAGAGAAAGGTCAGGTGTAGACCATGGTTGGAAGAGGCTTAGCCTAGCAGAGGTCTCTCAATATTCACACCCCCAAATTCCCATTTCCTATTCTAAATCGGAGGGTGCTGCAGATACATGGAGACCCCATGAGAGAGACTGTGGCCTTGTGGCCAGCAGATGGCTTAGCCCTGTCAACTCTGGTGTCCCCATCTATGGGGTGGGCACCTGCTTGGCGAGTCACCCAGCCTGGGCCCTGCTCACCTGCTCCCTGCAGGGGTCTCCCCTTACTGAAGCGGGACGCCTCTTCCTCTCAGACACCCGTCTGCTGGGCTCCGGCCAGCCCCCCAGCCCTGTCCCCGGGACACGCAGCCCATAGCCCTCACCAGGTCGGGGAAGTAGGGCCGGGCGTAGAGCTTCTCGGTCTGCTCGCTGGAGGGGGCGTTGGTGACGCGCTCCAGGCAGAAGAGCTGCGGGATGGGGATGACGTCCTCCTCCTGCAGGCCCAGCTCCCTCTTGAGGATGCTGCGGTTCAGATGGATGCACTTCTGCGGGGTGGGGGGCAGGAAGGGAGGGCGCTCAGGTGCAGCCCCCAGGAGCCACACCTCCTGCACTGACTGTGGACGGGGGCCGGCCCTCCGAGGTGGGGTGCAGCACACGCGCCTGGTCTCTCAGGCCAGGATCCGGCAGCCATCAGCAGAGGGCTGGTAACCATGGTAACATGGGGCCCCTTGGGCTTTAATCCTGGCTAGAGCGGGGGACCTGGGCAAGGGCAAGAATCGGTCCTCAGATTGTTGTCAGGTCCTTAGGGACGGACACCAGCAGGGGATCCCGGGGCACATCCCTCCCCAGATCAGCTAATACCCAACGCCTGAGCCACCTCCCAGGTTTATGACGAAGGGCTCACAGCCCTACACCCAGGGTGCATGTCAGCAGGACTGGGGTGCTGTCTGGACCCCCACCTGGCTGCTGCCCACCCTGCGGTGCCCAGAAGCTTCCCCGTTTCAAAGGTCAGGGCACAGTGCATGCCTTGGCCGGGAGCCCTACGGACTCAGTGGGGCAAGCGGCGTTGTGCTCGTGGGCGACCTTGGGCCCGTCCTTGCCCTTCTCCAGGCCACAGCTTCCCTGTTAGAAGCTGTTTGATTTCTGGGACATCTGCTGCTCACAGCTCGTGGTTCACATCTTCAGAGATTTGAGGTGCTGGGCAGTTTCATCCAGGAAGAGTCGAGAAGGCCCTGGTGTGCTCCCTGGAGAAGCTGGGGCTGCTGAGAGCGCACCCACTTTGGGTCCGACACTAGGTGACTTGGGTCACACGGGGGTTCGAGTCCGTTTCCCAGCTCATAGGCATCAGCTCTATGAGCCTCGCCATCCGCGGGACAAGATAAGTACTTCACAGGGTTACTGTGAGGGTTGGATCACTGTGCAGTTAGGGACCCACTGCTGAGGTGGTCCTTGCCTTTTAGAGCAGGTCCCCACCCCATCCTTGGTCCGTACCTCCACATAGTCATTCTGCTTCCTCATCTTTTCGTCAGCCAGAAGTTGATTGATGGTAACGGGCTCCCGCCCTGTAGGGAGGAGGAGAGGGTAGGCAGGCTGTGGGTCAGGGGTGGGCACGGTGGTCCAGGGCTGGGCAGACTCCTGTCCTGGGGACAGCTCGCTACTTAGGCTGCCATGCCAGCCAGGGACCATTGGGTGGCCTGACTCGTCTCCAGGGGCCCATTCTAGGTCAAATGTCACATCTGGAGCCCCAGCAGGGTCCGTGAAAGGCCCAGGAGGACTTCCACTGCCGCAACTGACCCCTCCCATCCCTGGCTGGAGTGGGGGAGCCTAACCACAGGCTTTGAGGCAGGCAGTCTGGACCAGGTTAGCAGGCGCTGTCAGCCCGCACCCAGCTGGGCACCTCTCTGCCTTCTGCCCGTACAACCTGGCAACCTGCCGCCTGTGATCTTGACCGCATTATTTAACTTTGTTCTTCAGTTGCCCAACTCTGCTATCAACTGAGATAACAAAGTCATTGGTGTCTGACAGGTGGTTCGTGCTCAAGGTCGCCTTCACAGGTCCTCCTCGGACCATGAGATCCTGAGCCCCACCCCAAAGACTGGTCTGAAATCCTGCGTTTCTAACAGACGCCCAGTTGGTGCGCTAAAGCTGCCAGTCTTCAGGCCACACTTTGAGAACTACAGCACCACCCCGACTCCCCTTCTAGGTCCCCAGAAGGGATAGGACAGGGCTGCCGTGGCACCCGGCCCCACAGTCTGTCCACTACGTCCTCCTGAAGGGTGCCCAGGAGAGCCGGAAGCCCCAGTGCCCAGACAGGTAATCCAGCATTCCCCAGAGGGAGCCACACACGGGCGCTGGTAGCATCTGGTTTGTCCCCTAGAACACGGAGCCGTCCGTGTGTTAAGTTCCCCACTGCATGTATCCTGGCAGCCTCTCAGCCATCCCAGCGTTTCTGACTGATCTGCCTGTCCTAGTACCACCAGAATTACCTGAAAGGGAACAAGACATTCTAAGATGGCACATTCCATGCTTCCACGCTTGCCGAGGACCCCTTCCATCGGGGGAACAAAGCGGAGGTGGCTCCCTTACCATTAGAAAGAAGCTGGTCTTTCCTAAGCCCCTCAAAGAGCGTCGCATCTCCATAGCCCTCCTTCTGTTTCTCCTTGAACAGCTTGTAGCAGGAGCTGGGGCTGGCCAGGAGCAGCCGGAAGTCCTGGGAAACAGAGGAGCAGGGTTAGATGCCAGCTTCCCCTCTGGAAACTTCCAGGAGTCTTCAGAAGAGGGCAGGAGACGTCCCCGCCTGCCCCCGACACAGACCTTTTTGCCCTCCACCTTGTACTGTGTGGGGATGAAGCACATGAACTCGCAGGCATGGCCGGTCATCAGCCAGTCGGAGAAGAGTTCCACCGGGGCCTGGACTTGCTGGGCGCGGAGGAAGTCCCGGAGGCTCCGACTCATGTTCCGGGAGTCCTTGCTAAAGGGAAGATGCAAAGAGTAGCCCAGGAGGCAGTGTGGCCCAGGTTGGTGGCCAACACTGAGAGCCAGGCAACCTTCGGGTAACACGCTACGCTAACCGTTGGCCAGGCCGTAGCAGCGGGGCTGGTTATTAAGACACCCTTCCCATCTCGAAGCACAGGGAACGCTATTCGACATCCTGTGACAAGCCGTGATGGAGAAGAATATGAACACATATATGTATAACTGAGTCGCTTTGTGCAACAGAAATTAAGACCTTGTAAGTCAACTATACTTCCATAAAAATGGAAATTCTTTACTCTGGCTCAACTCAGGACTGAGCCAAAGGATTCTAGATAAAAGACTGAGCCCCCAGGACACAAGCATTTCCTGGCTGTATAACAGATTAACGGCCACCAAGAAATCTAGCCACGTCTGTGGCAGTAACATCTTGTTGGGTCAACAGGCCAACCAGATGTAACGTGCTTCATTTGAAACCCTGGAAATTGCCATTCAGAATGAGCAGTTTGTCTGCTTTTTCTCCCTCTCGTCTCCTACACAAAGACTCAGAGGGCCTGACTTGATGGGTTAGGACCCAGAGCAGACCATCAGGTCCCCCGGGAATCAGGCGGATCCAGGAGAACTTTGAGGGTTGCTCCCCTTGGTTTTAAGGCAGCCACCACCTGGCCTCCCGCCTCACCTGGGGTAAAAGCTGCTGCCAAAGAGGACCCTGCCCAGGGGGTACTCTTTCCCTTGGGCCTTCACGGGGGGCGACACCATCAGTTTCCCAGCAGCGTCTATGCTGGCCACTGTGTGGTCCTGGGTGCGCAGAGTCAGGTAGCCAACCCCGGGGCTCTGGAGGGAGACCCAGCCAGGGCAGCTGTCAGGAGAGAGGGGCTTCAAGCCTCCGTCTTACCCATCCCAGACTCTCGGTAGAGTCCCACCCCCTCCCCTAGACGCCACCAGGGCCCCTCTCCCTGGCACCCATCACTTCCCGGCAGGCACCAGACCCGAGAAGGCGGACCAGGTTCAGATCAGTCAAATCGAGCCCCCACCAGTGAGTATTTCATGGGGAAATCGTCGAGCTTGGCAACCCGAGGGGTGTCCAGGACCAAGGAGACAGTCTTGTGGGGAGCCTGGGTGTAGCAGAATGCCATTTCATCCTGGAGGAGACAGGGGGATGGGGGGCTGAGTTCCTCTCGCTACATCAGCTACTTTCCCATGCTCAGTTCTCCAGCCAGTGTCCCTCTACACAGCCCCCCACCCCCGCCCCGTCTTCCTGCAAACTCCTGCTCAACCCTCAAAACCCTACTCAGGCACTCCCCCTCTCCTTGGGGGCGTTCCCTGACCAGTCGTTCTGTTCGTCGGGTTTAAAACCTGATGAGTCACCCGAGATTCTTCTTCCTCTCCTCTCCTGCACCCTAGTCCATGAACAAATCTTGTTCACTTTATTTCCAAAATCTGTTCCCAGTGGAGTCCTCTCTGGGACTTCAGGGGAAGCCACGTGGGGTTGACAGCCTCTTGTCTGTGTGACTGCAAGACCCTCCAACCTGCGTCTCTTCTGATCTTGCCCCTTCCTAAGGCTGGCTCTATTTCTCAGCCAGAGGGTCTCTTTAAAACCTAAGTCAAGGACTTCCCTGGTGGTCCAGTGGTTAAAAGACTCCGCGCTTCCACCGCAGGGGGCACAATCAGGGAACTAAGACCCCACGTGCTATGCAGCACGCCAAAAAAACAATTTAAAAACCCTAAGTCAGAACATCCAACTCCCCCGGTTCACATCTTTCAGTGTCACCTTGCCTGGGACCGATTTCCTCTCTTCCTTAACTTGGCTTAAAACTTCCCCGATAAATAAAACTTCGCTCTTAGACCTGATGACTGTTGGCTGTGACCCACACCAGCCTCTGCTCAGCGCAGGGTGATCTCAGCTGTTCGTGTGCCCGAAGGGTCCTACTTCCAGGCCACCTCCACCCCAACCTTTGCACCACCAGCTCCTACTTGCTCAGTCTGAAGGTTGTCCTGACCACCCACACCGCCGAGGCTGGTCTAGTAACTCATCCGACCGTCTGGTGTTCCTGCTCTCACAGCGCTTAGAGTTCTGCTGTGGTGAGCTCGGGGGCAGAGGTCGGTATTCTCTCATCTCTGCTACATAGAGCAGGGCTCGTTTGTGAATGGAGAACCAGCCCTCAAAAGGCTGGGCTCGACACTTCCTGCTCAGCCAGGGTTGAGCTGGACCCTGCACCTGGAGGCGTCAGGCCCTCGGACACCTGGGGCTTGGGCTATGTGTTCTGTGGTCCCCAACATGAACACTCTGGAAGGGGAGGAGGCTGCACCCTAAGCTTTCTCCCTTAGTGGCTTGGGCAAGTCATTTCATCTCAGCCCCCACCGACGTCCTGAGAACAGGGATGTCCCTGATCAGTCTTAGCTTCGCTGGAGGGTTGAGTGGACACTGGTGAGGTCTGATGTGTGTGTCACACGTGGGATCGCCCCTGCCCCTTGCCCACGGGGGTTGTTACCTGGAGCCACCGGCCCAAGCGGTTGGGGTCCTCGTAGACGGACGCCACCTGGCTGTTGCTCCTTTCGCTGAGCTCCGTCACAGTGCTCACGAAGCCCTGGACCTGCAGCTCTCTGCCACGGGAGACGCGCCAGTCTGGGGAGGCCGCCAGCTCTCCCACCTGCTGTGACCTCTCAGCGCCAGGGGGAGGGGGTGCCCCTGCCCTCGAGGGCAGCAGAGTGCTGTCCCCCCCTCGCGGAGCCCCAGCTGGCGCGCCCAGGCTGTGCCCAGCCCAGCCTCACTCGGCCCAGCTCACGTCGAAGTCAGATCAAGAGTTGCCAGCGTCAGTCTCTGCTCTGGGGCCCTAGGACCGGCTCGTTCCTGCTCTGCAGTCCCCTCCACCCGCTGCCCCAGCGGTCTGGGAACTGCCTCAGTCCACCCACCCAGGGTCAGTCTCTTTTCTCCCCGCAGAGGCTGTGTGTTTTCCTCGAGAAGCCGAGTGCCCCCTTGAGATGGCCACGCGGCCGTCATATTCACAGGGGTGTCGAGGGTGGGTCCTGAGCCCTGAGGACGTGGAGCCATCGTGCGTAGCCCCAGGCTGCCAGGTCCATAATGCCCACCCGTTCAGTGCTGGGGAGAAATAACGATGTTTGAGGCAGATGCTGAGACCACCCCATTCTACAGACAGGCCCTCATGAGCTGAAGCCAGCATGGTCACCATTGGGAAGTGTAAAAAATTTGGAGTCTACTCCAGATCCAAACCCTGAATTGCTCTTCCATGCTACTGTTCCAAAGAACCTATTTCTCAGTTCTACACAGACAAGACCACAGGAAACGGACCCACTTGATAAGGTCTGGAACGTCTGAGATGCGTGCTAGGGCAGGGAAAGCCAACCCCAGTCTCGCACAGCATCTGTGGCAAAGCTGGGTCAAGCCGTGCCTGAATACCTCCCCCATGGGAGAGTCTTTAGATCAGAGTTTCAGCAGATGCCTCCTGTGAGTCAACTTCTGTCTTCAGATACAAAAGGCAAAGATCTGATACCTGGATGTCTGCTGTCAGGAGAATACTGTAAGCTCTTCCCTTCTCATTCTGAAGCCTAGCTTTCCTCAGCAGACCCTACTCCCCTAGCAGCCCTTCCATGGCTGAGCTATTTCTATTCTATCCCTCCACTGGGTTTGGAGGAGGGGTGCAGGTCCCCCTTGGCCTAGGATGTTACATCTGGGCCACCACGACCTCTTCTGATCCTGGACTTGACAAGGTCTTATCTCTGCCCTCCCATCCCAGTGGTCTCCCCAGCTCCGAGATCAACCATCCAGCACCATCACTTCCATCTTCCCCTCACTTCTCTGCTCCCTGGGCTGCAGCTCGACCTCACTGGGATGCCTGGCTCTCAACTGCTTTTACTCCCATCAGCCCACGTCTTTGCCCTTTCTCCATATCTGACATTGAGTCTGTGATGCCTCATAACAATCACACGCTTGTCTTTCTCCTTGGGCTTATCTGCCTGGAAAAACCCCCACCCTGGTTGGATTTAGTTCTATATTTCTTCTTCTCTAGAACTCTTTACTAAAAATAGTTGGGGAAACCCCACACTGGCAAGTCTCTAAGTTGGCAGCTTCACCAGGCCCTTGGCACCAGACAGCATCTCACCACTAGCACTTCCCAAGTCGGTGTGTTCCACTCTCCCGCCTCGGGAGTGGGCGAGCTGGCAGTTTAAGGCCATGTGACTTGTTTGCTCTTTTCCCCATTAAGTTTTCCCTTGTCTGCTGGATCTCATCCATTACCATTATTTTTTGCTTCCCTTAAAAAAAAAACAAAAGACACAGTTCCCGGGACTTCCCTGGTGGTCCGGTGGCTAAGACTCCATGTTCCCAATGCAGGGGCCCTGGATTCAATCCCTGGTCAGGAACTAGATCCCACGTGCCATAACTAGAACCCAGCACAACCAGATTAAAAAAAAAAAACAGAGTTTGAGGGTCTGTTGCAGCCCCAGAGGCTACAACCTAGACACGCCCAGCCCTGCCCACCTTCCCTGTCGTTGTCCCCGCCTCCTCTCCCCACCCTGTCCTGGTTGCTCAGGCCTCCTTGCTGGGACAGTCTCAGCCTTACCCTCTGTCCCCTTATTAGTACCTGGCTTTACAGCCCTCGACCCTACGGGAAACCACGCCGTTTGCCTCTAGGTAAGGCAGACGGGGACCATCACGGTCACTGCCGCAGCCCCCGTCTTGTAAGTATCCAAACAAGCCCTGGATGCCGTCTCGGGGAAGGAGTGCGCCTTCCTGGTGAGAAGTCTAGCCACCTTCGCCCGCCCTGCCGACAGACATAGCAGTTACAGACAGTGGCCCTGCCCAGGCAGCCCAGCCTCTTACCTGCACAGGTACACCTCCAAAGGCATCTGGGTGCTGGGAACAAAGATGCAGGGGGCCACCCGGAACAGTACGCTGTCTTTGTACAGCACGGTCTCTGGAACCAGCTGCGATGCAAGACGCAGTCCCGCTTACATCTCGCTGCGATACAAGACCTGGTCCCTGCCCACCCTCTCCCCTTCCCCCCAGGCCTCCAGCTGCTCAGCCCAGCGCGCCCCCCAGGCCCTCACCCGAAGGTGACGACACCCCAGCCCCTCCGTGCCCCCATTTTCTGCCCGGCTGTGTGAGGTCTTCCTCCACAGCCCCCGCCCCGAGGGCTGCTCGGCCACTAGGGGGCCGTACCGGGTCTTGGGACTCCTCCACCAGGGAGGCCGAGAAGGAGATCAAGCCCGAGAAGCTGGCGGATGGAAACTCTAAGGCTTCAACATAGAAGGTTTCCTTCAAGGCATCCTTCACGTCGTCCCACTGGGGCGCCAAGGTGTAGGTGTGCTGGTCAGGCCCCAGAACCAACTCGAAGGTCATAGAACTACCATCTAGGAGGAAAGGAGGGCACACCACACCTGCTGTCACAGTCCTCAGGTCAGAAGCCAGGCTGGGAACCCCAGCAGAGGGGGCCGTGTTCCTAGGTTCCTGGTGTCTGGGGCTTAACGGACAGCTAGATGTTTGTTCATCAGTGAGGGCCAGTTGCTCTTTAAAGACCTGCCGGGAGTTGGGACTCGAAAAAGCACTTGCCTTCAGGAAGTGAAGGCTCATGGTAGTTCTACGCTTTGACCCACTTGGGAAGAGTGTCATAAGTCTTCAAGGCGAGAGCCTGTACGGAGATAGGCTTGGGAGCCTCATCCAGTACAAGCCGGGGCCCAGGCCTGGTCCACCAGCCTCTTGGACTGCTCCCCGTCTGCCTGCAGCGTTCCTCGCTGGCCCGGGCCAGGCCGTGAGGGGGTGAGACTCCCCCCACGTCCCCGCAGGGCCCCTGCCCAGGGGTCTCAGCAGATGTGCCGCAGGCTGCGTTGTGGCTGCCCACCACCTGGTCTCGCCCCTCTGCCGGGGGCCTTTTCTCACATCTGGAAGCACAGCCGATTTCCCCGTGGGCTTCCCTGTATACCGGCCGCTAAGGTGGGGGCTTGGACTCTGGCATCCTCGCCTCCTTTGGGGCCAGGCGCTTAACAACCATCCCGTTACACAGAAAAGGCAGCGGGGACTTCCCTGGCATCCAGGTGGTTAGGCGTCCACCTTGCAAGGCAGGGGCCACTGGCCCAGTCGTCAGTCTAAGTGATTAAGACCCCACACGCCGCAGAGCCGCTGAGTCCGCACGCCACAGCCCCCGAGCCCCAGTGCCCCAGCCAGAGAACCCAAGCACCGCAGTGAGAGAGCCTGTGGATTCAGCAGACCCGAGAAAGCCAGTTAAAAGAACACGGGCAGCAGCAGGACCAGCCACAACAGTTACCTTCACCCGGAGGCCCTCCCTGCCCTCGTGCGCCCGGGCCTGGCCCTGCTCAGCCTGGCTTCCCCTGTGCCCTCCCCACCTCCATCCCAAGCTCCTGCCCGGTCCTCAGCTCTCCGGCCATCTGCCCTGGGCTTTGGGAGCAGGCAACACACTTATTCTTCTAGAGCTGGAGCCCCAGGGCACAGAGTAGGCCCTTCCTTGAACCGTGGGGCGTCCTCCTACCTTCCATGGACCACTGGCCTAGAGGTGGGGCACATACCCTCTGACCTCCGATGGCACCTCTAGACCACCTCTTCATTCCTCATGAGTCCTGCCCCTCTGATGGACCAGCTCTCAGATAATGCCACCTGCCGCCTTCCTCGCCGTACCCGACTACCACCCTCACCACCGTCTGGGTTGTTCCAGCAACAGCCGTCTCCAGCACTAGCGTGGTGGGAACCATTTACACCAGGGACCAGACCATCCAGTCCACGTCTGCGACCTTATTTCAGTGAACTCGGGGCCTGCGCCACTTTGGATGCCAACGTCAAGGCTCACAGCTCAGACGCCCCCTCCGAAACAGATCTAGCACCTTTTTTCCAGTCTTCTCAGCTCTTCTACACTCTCATCCCAGCCTCAGACCTTTCTATGGGGCCCATTTCTACCCCCCGCCCTCACTCCCCTTGGCGTCCCCATCGTGTTCCAAGATCCATTACCCTACCCACTCCCCCGCACACGCTGCCAGCTGCCCACCGAGACCTCAGACCCTGGCATTCAAGCCGCTGGAGAAACCACCACACTGCAACCTCCAAGGATATGATCAAACCTCAGAGAGCTGCCTCACAGTACATGGAAACGCTATTCTGTGTCTATTAACTCTTGCACTTCCTGTGTTCAGAGCACTGTATACTCATTCCTCCAGTTTTCTCCTGAATCTGTTTCCCCACCTCCGTTGGAGGGTCCCATCTGCGCACGGATGTGGCGTGTTGTGCCTGCTTTAGGTACAGCCCCCACCCCCCGCCCGGCCCGTGCCAGCCCTCACCCAGCATTACCGCCACACACTTCCCTTTATGGCAGAGTCCTTCCATGGCCTATGCTCACTAGTCTTGCCCATTTCACTGACTTTCTGGCCACACTGCATGACTTGCGGGATCTTAGTTCCCCAACCAGGGATTGAACCTGGGCCACTGCAGTGAAAGCGCCAAGCCCTAACCACTGGACAACCAGGGAACTCTCTACTCCAGCTTTATCTCCACTGTCCTTCTCAAGGTCATAATGACTGGCTCTGAGAACCGAGACTTTCCCGTTGACCTGGCATCTTCGTCTCCCAGCCGCACTGGCCATCGTTGATGACGGCTTTCACAACAGTGTCTTCTTTTGTTTCTAGAACCACGTGGGGTGGGGATGGGAGCCAGAGGACCTCAGGGACACAAGTCCGGCTGCAACAGACCCTGACCTGCTGCCCTAGGGCCCCAGCAGCCTCCTGACAGGGACCCTGCCCGGGGCAGGGCTGACACACACTCACTCTGTGGCCGGTAGACTCTGGCCTTCTCCGCCTCTTCCTTGGAGGTGTGGAGAACCACTCGGTAGTTCTTTATGATGTAGCTGGGCCCCTGAACTTTCAGCACCATCTGGGACAAACTCTTCACTTCTGAACCAAAGAGAAGGCCAACGTTTAGGGGCTTCTGGAGGCCAGAGCCCCAGGGGTGGAGGGGGCAGTAGGGCTGGGGGTCGGGGGCTTGTGTGAACACTGGAGCTCCAAAGACCGCTGCCTCCTGCCCTGCCCCAGGCCCACGTCACCGTCTCTGCCACTTGCCTCCCACAGGCAGGCATCTGTGGGATGCCATCTGGTCCCCACAAACTCCTAGAACAGGGCCTGGCACAGTCAGGCCAGCAAGGGCTCCCCTCTAGCTTTGGTGTGAACCAGGACACCCCATTCTACAGCTGAGACGTGGAATCTACATCCTGACCACAAGTCAGGACCGAATCCAAGAGGGCTTTTGCCAGGACACTCAGGGTCCTGCCCCCAGGCTACAAGTGGGTTTTGGGGAAGGGTCTAAACTACACCTTGTCTTCTCAAGCACCTATGATGTCCCTTGTATGACCCCGTTTTACAGGTGGGGAGACAAAGCCAGCAAGGTTCACACGCTCAAGCTCACGGCCAGGAAGTAACAGCAGTTTGTTATCTGACATCAGAGCCTGTGTTCTTGCCTTGGGGCCCCTTCCTGCCCAGTTACCAGCCCCAGTCATGGATCCATTGATTGGAGGGCCCAGAGCAGGGAGTCAGCCTGCAGTCTGGTCTGGAGCTTGGGGAGGGGAGGGGTGATGGCCAGCGGCCGGTTCTCACCTTCCGAGGAGAACACCTTGCTCTTGTCCACAGGCTGGCCCGCAACCGAAGGGCTGCAGTTCACAAGCAGGATGGCACCCCAGCCACTGGGGCCCCAGACCCAGGTTTTCTGTAAAAAAGACAGGAACACTGATTCAGGCCGAAGCCAGGTGAGTCCTCAGCTTTATAGATGCTGCTCCACCTCGGGGCAGAGTCAAGCCTTCCTCCAGGGCGAACTCTTCATCAGATTCAACTCAAGAGCCTCCAGGAATGGACAGTAACATCAGGTAAGAGGGCTAGAGGAGGGCGAAGATCTAGAGGTAGGTCACCAGCTTCTAGCCTTGGCTCAGGGTCATAGGAGGTGGGGTTTGAGGAAACATAAGTCACTCAGCTGTATCCACTCTTTGCAACCCCATGCACTGGAGGCCGCCGGGCTCCTCTGTTCATGGGATTTCCCAGGCAGAAATACTGGAGTGGGTTGCCATTTCCTCCTCTGGAGGATCTTCCCCACCCAGGGATCAAACCCATGTCTGCACTGTAGGTGGATTCCTTACCGGCTGAGCCACAGGGGAAGCCCCATGGGTTTGAGGAGATGTGTTCCATCTGAGGGAAGCGCTGACACTATGGCCTAGCTGGCTGCTCCAGGCTAGCATGGGAGCCTAGTGACACCTAGTTACTGACATTTAAATTTTTTGGAAGTGTTAGAAATTAATGCCACTTGTTCTGATTTGTATTGATGCTTTTGAACTGTGGTGTTGGAGAAGACTCTTGAGAGTCCCATGGACTGCAAGGAGATCCAACCAGTCCATCCTAAAGGAGATCAGTCCCGGGTGTTCCTTGGAAGGACTGATGCTGAAACTCCAGTACTTTGGCCACCTGATGCGAAGAGCTGACTCATTTGAAAAGACCCTGATGCTGGAAGAGATTGAGGGCAGGAGGAGAAGGGGACAACAGAGGATGAGAGGGTTGGATGGCATCACTGACTCAACGGACATGAGTTTGGGTAAACTCCGGGAGTTGGTGATGGACAGGGAGGCCTGGTGTGCTGCGGTCCACGGGGTCACAAACAGCCGGACATGCCTGAGTGACGGAGCCTAATTTGAAGAGACACGCAAGACCTCCCAGGTGGTGCAGTGGCCAAGTCTCCGTGCTCCCAAAGCAGGGGGCCTGGGTTCGATCCCTGGTCAGGGAACTAGATCCCACATGTTGCAGCTAAGACCTGGCACAACCAAATATATATGTGTGTGTATATATATTTTATAGAGACACTGGACACAGGACTTCCCGGCAGTCCAACAGCTGGGATTTCACCTTTCACTGCAGGAGTGTGGGTTCAATCCCTGATTGGGGAGCCAAGATGCCATACGCCATCACGGTCCAAGAAACCAAAGCATTAAAATAAAAACCTAGAAGTAATATTATAAAAAATTCAATAAAGACTTTAAAAGTGGTCAATAAAAAATAAACCTTAAAAAAAAAAAAAAAGACTACGAAGGCCAAAGCAAGTCTGTGGGCCAGGGCTGGCCGAGCCTGTGGCTGCTTCCAGCCTCACCTTAGCCTGTCTGTCGCTCGTCTCGAAGCGCCCTTTGCGGTAGACGTCCACATCCAGGGAGAGCTCTGCAACAAAGGGGAAAAGGTCTCAGCCGCTGAGACCTGCGGGATGCAGTCTCGGAGCTGAAGGTTAGGACCCCCAGGATGGCCTGGCGCCAGTGTTAGGACCCTCCAGCCTTTGGGGCAGGCTGCTGGCTTAGAAGAAATTTCTTCAGAGGCAGGCGGCGTCTCCTGGGCCAGCCTGGAGGGGCCCATGCATCCATGGCTCTCTCCCAACCTCCCGGAGGCCCTCAGCACAGGTCCCCGTGGTCACAAGGCCATTTGTGCCTCTTGGCTTCCTCCCAGGCGATGTCTACTTGGAAGGCCCACCTCCCTAGACCTCGGGAAAGCTCTTGGTGCTCTGAGTCACAGCCAGGGCGCAATACGTGGGAATTCCAAGCCCCTTTAGGGCTGAGGATCTAGGCTTCTGCCCGAGTATCACCATAGAGGCTCCTCCTGGGTCTTTATGTCCCATCTCCCACCCCCGACCCTGCTGACTACCGTGTGACTTTACCCCGCTTCCTAGCTCTTGACATCCAGGACGCTCCCTCTCAGCTGGAAGGTCAGGGCCAAGGGACAGACCTGCTCTGCTGCTGTCCACTCAGCACCTGGCATGGGTGACCACCCAAGTACCACCCTAGGCCCTCGGGACTCAGCAGCACACAAGACCGGCCCGCCTGCCTCGATCTCAGGGATGCGCGCCTGGTCTCAGGCGCACACAGCAGTGGCAAGGGGCAAGAAGTAAAATGCACGCTATGTCCGATGGTGAAACACTGCAGGGAACGAGGGGACGGAGGGGTGTCTCAGGTTAGATCAGAGAAGCCTCCGAAGTGTGAGCAGAGACCTGCAGGAGACGAGGAAGTGACCATGTTAGTATCCGGGGTGAAAGCTGTTAGGATAACAAGTGCACGGGGGTAAGTTCCAGGATCAGAGGCCAGAGTACCTAGAACAGGACGAGCAAAGTAAGAGAAAGCGGCTGCGGGCCAGAGGGAGCATGGAGCCAGGCTGGTAGGCTGTGTGGGCAGTGGTGATGCCACTTTAACCTGAGTGTGGGCAAGCAGGAGGCGGCTCTGGGTGGATAAAGTGTTACCCTTCAGCCTTTTAAAGAGGGGCCTCTCTAGGGGCCGAGCTGAGACTGGACCTGCGGAAGATCAAGGACGGAGCAGGGAACCCCACTGAGGACCTCGCTGAGGGCTGATCAGTGACCCGGGCAGAGGTGACCGGGCTGAGGCCAGGCTCAGAGCTTCAGAAGCAGCGGGTAGCTGGGCCTGAACTAGACTTAAGGTAACCCGACAAGATTCACAATCAACGTGGGGCTAAGAGAGAAGTCAGGGTGACCCCAAGGGCTTGGCCCTGACCAGCTGGAAGGATGGAGCTACCATCAAGCCAGATGCCAGGACCATTGGGAAAGAGAAGTCTGAGGTAGGGGGAAATCAGCCCAGTGTTATTCGGTGTGAGACTTTGCTCAGACACACTCAAGGAGCTATGCCGGCCAGGAGGCCGCCAAGTTTATGGGAGATGCTGGGCTACACGGCTTTGAGAGTCATCCTGGGCTGCCCAAGCCTGCAGCACTCCGCCAGGCGAGTTGGGGGTGTGGGGGTGGCCAACGAAGGATCTAGAACTGGAATCTGAGAAGGAAAGGGCAGCCCTGGAGGAGGAAATCCGGGCACAGGGTCCCTGTGGTGTTTCAGGAGAAATGGGTCAAGAAAGGACCACCAGGGTCACGAACACTGCAGAAAGGTCCGGGGAGAGGAAGAGAGTGGACCACTGAGGCAAGGACCATAGAGGGTGTTCTGGTACCCTTGGCGGTGGGCATCTGGTCTGAGCGGGTTCAAGGGAAGGTGAGGAAGAACCAAGGATGCAGAGAGGCAGGGAGCAGAGTTTGAAGACACCATGGAATTAGGTCTAAAAACAGACATTATAGCTCGTTCCTTAAGAGAACAGGCATAACAACTTGTTTCTATTAAGGGAATAGATAGTTTGTTCTGGAACAATCTAAAAGAGGAGGGACTTCCCTGGCAGTCCAGTGATAAAGAACGCTCCTGCCCTCGCAGGGGCCACAGGTTCGCTCCTCGGTCCCAGAGGGGCCACACACCGCAGGACCACGGAGCTCCTGGGCCATAACTACCGCGCCCGAGCTCCAGAGTGGGCGCTCGGCAACAGGAGACACCCGAACCCCGAAGCTAGGGAGCAGCCCTGCTCGCCGCAGCCAGAGGAAGCCCAGGCACAGCAACGGAGATCTGGAGCAGCCCAAAAATACAGACAGAGCTTTTAAAGAATACAGTGGAGGGCAGGAGGGGAGGTGGTTTGCTCCATCAGCAAGTAACTGCTGAAGGATACTCTTGAGGGAGGGAGAGTTTGTCATGGTTAAGGTCAACTTGGGACCAGATATCACTGACTATAAGAGAAGAAGCCGTAGGACCCCGACACGGGTGGGTGGGGGACACGAACAAGAGCGGTCCCGACAGCCCGTGTTCTGTTCAGAGAGCGAGCGAGGCTGGCCGAGCAGCGGCTGAGCTTTGAGGGAAGCAGGTACCAAACGAGTCCACAGGGGCCTCTCGTTACAGGGACAGCCCCTGCAGATCCCCTGGGCCCGGGGGGACACTCACCAATGCCCGTGAGGTGGAGCACTGCCGTGGCCACGGGCGCATCCTTGTCGGGCTGGTGGTAGAAGACCAGGACCTGTGGAGACCACCCGGGACCCCCGGAACGTTAGCGGACTGGCCGGGGGCAGGGCCCCATACCCCGGTCTGGCCGTTTGACTTCGGTCTCATGTCAGAGCTTCTGAGCTTCCAGTGTCTCCCAGGAGCCAGCACAGGGTCACTGGACTGTTACAACCCCCAGGTGTAACCACCACGACCCTCCAAGCCCTTCCACACCGAGGCCTTACCCCTGCCTGTCCAGGCTCTAACCACAGGGCAGAGAAGTCAGGACTAAGTTCCTCAGCCAGTAAAAGGGGTGGAACAGGATTTATGATCTGAGCCATGCAGCTCTAGAGGTCAAGCTTTAAGTTGCCCTCCATGTCCTTCCCACTACACCGCCCCTCCTGGGACCGCTCGAGATGGGCTGTGAGGATGTGGGGCCTCCGATGGGCCAAGCTGCCCAGAAAGAGGCCGCCGGGGGCGGGGGCGCCTGTCCTGGGTCTCGCAGCGACCTCTGCTTGCAGAGGAGTCCTCATACTTTAGAGAAAGCCCTGTCCAAGCCTCTGGCCTTGACCACAGGCCTTCCTCACGATCCACAGAACTAGCTGTTAGCTGGGGCCCAGGGTAAGCGTCCCAGTCCTGGTGGTGCTGGAGGCGGAGCCCTGGGCAGACACTTCTCAGGTGCTCTGGGCTCAGCCGGGCCACGTCACAGCCTCAGTCCTTATCTGAAAGGCTCAGATAAGCATCCTACCTGCCTCCTGGGCTTCCCTGGCGGCTCAGCTGGTAGAGAATCCGCCTGCGATGTGGGAGACCTGGGTTTGATCCCTGGGTTGGAAGGATCCCCTGGAGAAGGGAACGGCTACCCACTCTGGTATTCTGGCCTCGAGAATTGCAAAGAGTCAGACTCGACTGAGTGACTTGCACGTCACCTGCCTCTTGGGGGGTCACCTGCCCTGGGCACGGGGTGCAGAGGGGGCTGTGCGCTCCCCTCAGTCATCCCAGCTTAGCCCCCTGCTGACTATCCTCTGGAACATTCTGGCAATAAGAGCCCCCCCGCCCGGTCCTAAACGTGCTTCCCTCAGCTGTTCCTTGCTCACCCTCACAGTGGGGTCACCTGGGAGCTATGAGGCCCAGAGGATGGTTTGGTGGCAGGGGCCGTGGCCCGGGGATCAGGTGGTTCTAATTCCGAACCACCACTAACCGCTCGGAGTTGACTGAGCCCGTTGTACGAGCTGAGAGCCCACGTCTCTGCTACGGGCCCCATCAGGGCGGCAGCCTGCCTGGGGGAAGGGCACGGGCTCGGATCCTGGTCTGCCCGTTTCCTCACACATAAACAGAGGGAATGCCGACCTCGGGAAATGCGACTTGATACCTGGTACTCAGCATCGGACAAGTTTCATTAAGAGGCTCCTATCTGGGAGGCCAGCCTCAGCCAAAAAGCCTGTCTGAGTCCTGCTGCTGAAACTTTAGGCCAGACTTTAAAAAAGCTAATTTGGAAGCTAGTGCGGTGGTCAGAGGCACGTATGGAGGAGACAGACACACATGAGTTTGAATCCCTGTTCAGCCAGTTACTGGCTTGGGCAGGGCGCTTCCCTTACTCCATGTCTCGGTTTCTTCGCCTGTAAGATGGGGTCACGGAGTGCCCGCCTCACAGGTTGGTTGCAAGCGCTGAGTAAGATCGACAATGCATTTGGCTCTGAATTTTTCAGACTCGGAGCTCAGGAAATACCAGCTGTCAGGAGGGAGCCCCCGGGGCGTGTTAGCGCCTCCTGGGAGAGCTGCCCTCACCTTCCCCCATCCCTACCTTGCCCTCGTCCTCGGCGAAGTTGGGGGATGTCATCGCCACCAGCACATTTTTGGGGGACGACAGGGGCCAGCGGGTCGCGGCCGGCTCCTCCTTGCTCTCCACCGGGGCTGCGCTGCAGACACGGACCACGACGCCCAGAGACGCGTCCACGGAGAAGGACTCGCAGCTCCGCGGGGCACACCTGGGGCCGGCGGGCAGACAGAGCTTGGCGCACAGGAGCCCTGCCTTCCCGGCCCGGGGCGCAGCCGGAGGGCTGTCCCCCCGCCTTCCCGGCCCGGGGCGCAGCCGGAGGGCTGTCCCCCCGCCTTCCCGGCCCGGGGCGCAGCTGGAGGGGGTGCCCCCTTCTCCAGCTCACAGGAGCCTCCCTCAGTCAGTCCGCACGGCCTCCTCGGGGGTCACCCTCACCCCATGTCACGGGGAAGGGGACCAAGAGAGGGCAAGGCACGTGCTTCTAAGGTCCCACAGCCTAGGAGCGGCAGAAACAGGACCGGGAGGCCCTTAAAGACCCAGACTCAGCCCCTTGAGATGGAGCAGGACAGCAGGGTAGTTTACAGAGCGTGTAGTTAACCCCCGACTCCCGCGTAAGCCAAGGGCGCCCCAGGCAAGGAGCCGCGCCAGCCTGCCCGCCCGGGCCCACTCCCAGCTCCTCACCCGCTGACATCTAAGAAGATCTCCATGCCCAGCACACACACAGCATGGGCTGGCCTGTCCAGGGACAAAGGGACGACGTTCCGGAAGGGCATGGCACGGCCCTCTAGGCTGGCTACCCCTGCCAGGCACGGTAACCTCTGACGACCCTGGGGTCGCCTCCACTGCCCGCCCCTCTTATGGGCTCAGGGCCACTGCAGCCCGCCCCCTTGTTAAGGAGGCCGTAGCAGCTGCTGGAGTGTAACTGATTTCCTCCACGGAGGTTTGCTGGGAGGAGAGGCGCTGCTGAGGTGCAGCTGGGGTCAGAGCCGGGGCATCACCAACTCATTAAGCAGCTAATGCCTGCAGACCTGCAGAGGCTGAGGCTGGCTGCCTGGGGCTCTGGCCTCCAGCTGGAAAGCTGGAGCCTGGGATTGGTCAACCTGGCCTTGGCGCTGGAGGCTTAACTCAGGAAGCTGTCAGGAGCAAGTGTCTGTAGGGGGTGCATGGGGCCCTGGTCAGGAGTGGGGCACGGGGCAGCCCCTCTAGACTTTGAGGCCTCGATCCTACGGTGTGGGTTCCTGGAAAGTGGTAAGTGATGGGCCAGTGGTTCCCAGGGCCCTGAGGGCTGCAAAAATGACCAGGGAATGGCGCCTGTTAAAGCTGCAGATTCCTGGGGTGTGGTCCAGGCAGTTGCGTCCCCTCCCCAGGTGATTAGGGGTCTCCTTGAGCACAGCTGTGTCATTGGCTCCCAGCAGGGGCCGGGCCGGGATGGGTGGAAAGAATGGATGAAGGACCCCCGCTGAGCAAGGTCGCCAGCAGCTCCCCATCTCCGCTGAGTTCACTGAGGCGAGAAATGAGAACACCTGCTCTAGCCCACGAGGCTCACCAGCGGACTTTAAGACTGTTTAAGTGTGGGTTATGGTTTTTCTTGAATACATGACAGTCACATGGGTCCAAGTTCAAAAGGGGGCTTGCAACACAGTTTCCCTCCTTTGGTCTCTCCCATTAGTTCCCTAATGTGGAGGCAGCCAACGGCATCGGGTTCTTCTAAGTCTTTCCAAACAAATGTTAACAGATCACCAAGCCAACGTGAACCTACGTCCTCCCCCTCCTTTATACCTTTATGCTCCACACTAGTCCATACCTCGGTATGTTCACTTCACAGCATGACTCAGAGAGAAGTTCTTCATGTCAGGTATGTATGAGGCGTGTAAAAAGCATCCCGATCCTCTGTTACGGCTGTGTAGTGCTCCGAGTACGTCTGTCTCATTATACACACGCGTTTGTTTTCGATCTTTGGCCCTGGCACTTGATGCTGCGGTGACTAAGCCGTGTATAACAGCCTGGGGCGATGCAAACTGGGTGCCGTGTGAAGGTCAGAGTGAGCCGGGCTTGCTGAATTTCAGGTTAAAAGAAAAACAACCCTTTGCTGGAGGTTTTAAGTCTGCTGTGTAACTGTCGGGAGTGGCTTGTTCTGGGAGCTCTTGCAGGCAGGGGGTGGCCAGGAAAACTCTAAAAGCCCCTCAGGTAGGAGCCACCCGCCATGCGTACACTCTCACCCCAAACGACTCACACCCAGCTGGCCGTCTGCTCATACATGTCAGCCAGAGGCTGGCTGGTGGGTGGAGTGGTCTGACTGGGGAGGGCTGGCTCAGGGCTCTGGAGCAGAGCAGCTCGGGAGCTCGGTCCCTCCCACCCGGGGGCAGCCCTGCCCTGTGTGGGGGGGGCTCCAAGTATGGTGGGGGGCCCCTCGGCCTGGTGCAGAGACATCTCAGGCGTGAGAGGGGCTTGGCTCTGTCTAGTGCAGGTCCTGCTCCCCCTCTAGGGGACGCTTGTTCACCACTGACTCCCCAGCACCCACAAAAGGGAGGGCCCTGGACACGGCGGGTGCTCAATACACTCTTGTGGCCCCAAATGACTAAACGACCCCCCATCCCCTCCCCTCCCCCGGCCAAAATAACCCAGTGGGCTTCCCCATGTCTCCCAGTGAAGCGAGGGGTTTGTAACCTTAAAACAACTCTGCATGGATCTCCACACTTCCTCACATGCTCATCCCGTGTAGGAAGTCCTGCCTCGGCCCCACAGTGACATTTCCGCATCACTCTGAGACGGTCAAGTCCCAGGGTCCCTGGCTGATGCCATGGCATTTGGGGTGGAGGCACTAATTCCCCGGCTGCTGCAGGCGATGGCTTCTGGCTGCTCACAGCAAGTCTCCCTCCCAAAACCATCTACTGCCAGTTCCCGAGGTCATCACTCCTCTCGGGGGCAGCTACACCCACCGTGGGGAGACAACGGGCAGGACACTTGTCTCAATTCAGGACAACTCTGAGGACCCAGCCCCAGAGCGTCCCAGAGGGTTTCCCAAACCCTCAGTGACCGCTGCATCCCAGCTCATCATCTGCTGCCCCTCCTCCACGCCCTCCCACATGTGGTTCCTAAGAGCACCCCCACACCCCACCAAAAACCTCCTATGAGGAAGCCTTCATCTCAGAATCTGTTCCCAGGAACCAGACATACAACAGTCACCAAACAACCTCAATTCAGAAGTGACAGTTGCTGTGCTGAGTTGTGACCGTCTAGTCAAAGCTGTGGCTTTTCCAGTTATCATTTGATGTGAGAGTTGGACCATAAAGAAGGCTGAGCTCTGAAGAACTGAGGCTTTCCAACTGTGGTGCTGGAGAAGACTGTTGAGAGTCTCTTGGACTGCAAGGAGATCCAACCAGTCCATCCTAAAGGAAATCAACCTTGATTATTCAATGGAATGGACTGATGCTGAAGCTGAAGCTGAAGCTCCAATACTTTGGCCACTTGATGCGAAGAACTGACTCATTGGAAAAGACCCTGATGCTGGGAAAGATTGAAGACAGGAGGAGAAGGAGACTAGAGAGAGGACGAGATGGTTGGGTGGCATCACCGACTCGAGGGACTTGAGTTTGAGCAAGCTCCGGGAGATGGTGAAGGACAGGGAAATCTGGTGTGGTGCATCCATGGGGTCGCAAAGAGTCAGACACGACTGAGTGACTGAACAACAACCCACTCCAGTATTCTTGCCTTCTTGCCTGGAGAATCCCGTGGACAGAGGAGCCTGGTGGGCTACAGTCCACGGGGTCGCAGGGTCAGACACGACTGAGCGACTAACAGAGGGGCTGCTCTGGCTTCCCAGGCGGCTCAGTGTAAAGAATCCACCTGCCGATTCAGGAAGCCCAGGTTCTATTCCTGGGTCGGGAAGATCCCCTGGAGAAGGAAATGGCAACCCACTCCAGTATTCTTGCCTGGGAAATCCCACGGACAGAGAAGCCTGGCGGGTACAGTCCATGGGGCTGCAAGGAGCTCGGACATGACTTAGCAACCATACGACAACAGTAAGAAGGGCTACTCTGACCACCAGCTCATCTCTCCAGCCTTCTGCAGCCACAGGGATCTGGCGATACGTTCAGCGTTTGTTTGCTGAGCTCCGTCGCTGCTCCAAGCTGCCCTACCGGTCAGTTCTGGGGATAGCCTCACACCAGCCTCCCCTTGTGCCCGGCCCCTTCTGTCCACAAGAAACACCAGTGCGTCTTCTGTCCTGGCAAATCCCGAGGAGGGCTGGGGGTGCAGACAGCTGATTCTGTTCAGAGAAGCCCACCGTGACCTGGTGTGTGGATCCCTTCTGCCTCAGTCCGTGTGAGGGCAGACGCTCCCGATGACCATTTTCCCCACCATCACGTTCTCCGCGCCCCCGCCTGAAAACGGTATCTCTGGATGTTTTCTAAGCCCGCCAGGCTCTACGTGGCCAAAATCAGGCCTCAATTTTCAAGACCTCAAGTCACTGAGTTTTATTTTCTAAAGAGCAATCAAAGTCCAAAAGTCAAGGCCATGAAAGAAAACATTTAAGAAGCATGCAGTGGGGAGTCATAACCTCATTCCACAAAGCCCGTGGCCCCTACTCCATGCCGCGTGTTTCCAGCAGGAAACACGAGGGACGGGGCCCGCTTTATGGGGCGTTCACGCTGCTGGAGTGGAAACGATGAACGGGGGGTGAGCGCGAAGCTGCAGACGCTGGGCGTGGGGACAGAGCTCTCTCCCGCCGTGGGCTCTTGCCTGCCATGTGTGTTGTTTCTTTTCTAAGGACAACGTGAACGGGAACCCGACTCTGAGGCTGCATCTTTGCCCTCAAACCTGGTAAACATCGGTGTGCGGTCTACGGACAAGCCTGAGGCTGGTGGGACCGGATCGCTGCTGCTCTTTCTGCCTGTCGTCTCTGTGATCGGTCTACGCTTATAAGTTTATTTTTTATCATGCTGCTGTTTAGTGGCTCAGTCGTGTCCAACTCTGCGACTCCATGGACTGTAGCCCCCCAGGCCCCTCTGTCACTGGGACTTCTGAGGCAAGAACGCGGGAGAGCGGTGCCCGCAGCTGCAGGACGATGATGCCAAGCGCTGTGCTCCCGACCGTCCCGCACCACTGCGGACCCACGGGCGAAAGCGCCGGCACCCGCCCCAAGAACGAGGGAGGCGAGAGGAGGTGAAGTGAACCCCATTAGAAGATCCAAGAGCTGTTTTGAGCTACTTCTTGTGAAATTCCTCTGCTCCTGGGAAGCCCAAAACTGGCAAGAAAAGCAAACAGCAAACCTTCATTACGCCTTCTCCCGAGGAAGCGCAGCTGTGGTCAGAAGCATTTGATGAGCTGCTAGCCAGTAAATATGGTCTTGATGCATTCAGGGCTTTTTTAAAATCTGAACTCTATGAAGAAAATATTGAATTCTGGCTGGCCTGTGAAGACTTCAAAAAACCAAGTCACCCCAAAAGCAGTCCTCAAAAGCAAAGAAAATATATACTGAGTTCATAGAAAAAGAAGCTCCGAAAGAGATCAACATAGACTTTCAAACCAAAACTCTGATTGCCCAAAACCTGTGGCTGCTTCACAACTGCCCAGAAAAGGGTGTACTGTTGTCTCACAAAACCCCAAGGCTGAGAGTCTGTGTTTGAACTGTCAGCTGCTGTGTGTACGAGAATGAGTGATAGCGTCCATCAAGAGTGCCAAAAACTGTCCTGATGGCAGCCAAACCTTGAAGCGGTCTTTGAATACTTTTAATAAATTTTTTTTGATAAATAATGTTATCGAATATTTGGTCCAAATGTGTGTTGGGATGTTTTTTTGGTAATTAAATCTGGCAGAAACAAGATTCTCCTCTAGGAGAGAGGAGGTATCAGTTGATGGGCCAGTTGAGTAAGAACTGACCGTCCTTAGAACTGAGAAATCACAGCTGTGGGAAGATGCTGCTCCCATCTCTAATGCTTTGGTGAGTCACAGGAGGTCAGACCATCACCGTGGGATCCACCTTTTAAGATAGTCATATAGTAAAAATCAAGCTTATTGTTGAAAATACAAGAACATTGCTTTAAAGCCCTTCATGAGTACAGAACAGCTAAACATGAGAAGTAAACTGATGTAACAGAGACAAAGCACCAACATTATTCACGTAGCTACGCCGGCGTCCAGGCCAGGAGCCCCCGAGGGAGGCCGGCTCAGGGCTGCATGTGCCACCACTTGAAGGGGAAGGGCTCCCGGCGCACGTTGGTGCCGCAGTGCACGTTCCCCTGCCGGACGTGGTAGGCGTAGTAGTCGTCGATGAAGGCGCAGTGCAGGCCCAGCGGCTCCAGCAGGGACCGCACCTTCTCCTCCAGGCAGCAGCGGCCGTTGATGACGGGCCCGAAGGGCTTGGGGATGCCCAGGTGCTTGCCCAGCACCAGCATGTTCACCTGCAAAGAAGGGGGCGCCCAGGTCAGGGGTGGCATCGGCTCCCAGCCCAGCACCTTCTCTGTGCTCAGAGGGGGCGCCCAGGTCAGGGGCGGCAGTGTGCGGCTTGCAGCACCACCTGAGTGTCCCCTAACAGGCCCACTTCACAGGCCAGCTAACTGAGGCCCAGCAAGGTGATGTGAGCTACTGAAGGCCAGGGAGTGAGGCAAGGTCCTGTACCCAAGCCTTCAGACTCTGGGGTCCGTGTTCTCAACCCTTTCCCTCCCTCCTCGCTGCCACCGTCTGGCAAACTCGATTCCTCAAGGGCCCGCTCCAAGGCCACTGCCTCCGTGAAGCGACCTGCGACTCTCCAGAGTCTAGCAACTAGTCATCCTCTGGGTCCCACAGCTCCCAGCAGAGTGCCTGGCACAGAGGAGGCACTTAGTAAAGATCTGCTGATATTACGACCAGCTGAACAAGGGACTGCCCATTTACAGCACTTTCCATACATAATACGTTATGAAAATGACGGTTTCCTCCACAGTCGTCTACATAAGGTATTATATTGGAAGGTGGCCTGTGGATTTGAATCCCAGGACTATTACGCAGCTGTGCGGCCTCGGGCAAGTCACTTGGCCTCCCTGCGCCTCATCAGCGGAAAGAGCCAGACACGTTTCCAGGCTGTGACGGTGGATAAGAACAGGTATGCATGCAGAGCCTGTGCAGCATGTGGTGAGCCGGAGTCGGTCGCCGGGGCTCGTGAGTCGCTGCAGGGACATCCAGGCGCTCAGAGCCAGCCCGTGCTGGGTGCCTGGCACTCTCGACTTCCCCGCCTGCCCCACACCCAGGCTCCCAGCTCCCGTCACGGCTCCCGCTGGGGCCTCACACGGAGGAACCGAGTCAGCCCTCAGGGTGGCCGACTCCTTCGACTGAGACGCTGCACCCCCAGCCACAGGCGTAGCTTTCCTTCCCCCTGGGCTAAACTGCAGAAAGAAATGAAATGCTTGGGGCCAAGGAATCTTATTCAGGAGTCGGGGCTAAGAGGATGGTGCTCCCTCCTGTCTCGTTTGAGCCAAGGAATCCTTTTTCCTAAACAAAATTTTCTGCAATATGTCAAAGCACAAAACGGAGGCAAATCCAAACCTTGTGAGTGAGGTCCTGTCTTGGAACCCCAGGGTCCTGTAGAACCCAGTCTGCAGACCACCCGGCTGGCTCTCACCTGGCCTGACACAAGGAAGCCCAAAGCGGGCGCTGCAGCCAGACCCCAAGCTCTGAACCCCAGCTCTTGCCAGAGACCTGACCCCCCTGCCAATCATCTGTAAAGTGGGGGTGACGACAGTCTTTCACCCCCAGGTGGTTGCCTCTTAAAGGCGCTGCAAGCTGGAAGGGGCCACGCAAACCCCAAGGGTGAGGAGACAGCCAAGCCTCCTGGATCCACAGCCTAAGCGGCCTCTCGGACTTAAGACTGCGGGCGAAGCTGGGTGGGCTTGGAGGTCCGCATCCTCACCATGTTTGGGAAAAAGGCTTCGGCCTTGGCGGTCCCTCGCGAGTCTTTGATGAGCTTGAAGAGCTGGGGGATGTCCACGATGTCCCGCTCCGTCAGGCCCAGCTCCCTCTTCAGCACCGCCCGGTTCCAGTCGATGCATTTCTGGGGGGTGGGCAGAGGGGCGGCGGTGGGCGGGGCAAGGACTCGGGGTTTGGGGGGGTCCGGGGGGTGCAGATGGGGCGGTTTATCCCGGAGGACCTGAGACAGGGCCAGGAAGGCAGCGCGGGGCCCCTCCTGGTCCTCCCTCCTGCTCACCTTTTGCTCAGCCCCTTCCCCATCTCTGCTTCAGTATCCCTGCCTTTCCCGTCACTCGGGCACTTGGCCTCTTTAACGCCTCCGTGCCTGTTTCTGAGTTTGCCCTGTCTTTCTGTGACTTTGCCAACTCTCTCTTTTCTGGGCTTCACCTTGAGTGTGATCCTGTCTCTCTCTGTCTCTTTCTCTCTCTCTCACACACACACACGCACACACCGACCCAGATCCCAGGACTGATCACCCGGAAGGCCATGTCCTGGGCTTCTAACCTCGGGAGGAGGGCTGGGCATGGGGGTGGGGTGAGGGTCAGGTTGCCGGGGGTGTGACATGCCCTGAACACCAGGCTAGTACCTCCACATACGAATTGTGTTCTCTCAGCTTCTTGTCAGACAGAATGTCCTTTATATTCTGCTGTTTTTTTTCTGTCATGGAGAAAAAGAAAAAGAATCAGGTGAATTCAGAGATCCATTTTGCTCTTCCCAGGAGGTCCAGTAGGGACTCAGTTTTCCCATCTATAAAATGGGGGCAGCAATGATTCCGAACACACAGGTTTGTTATGAGCATCTGGGAAGTAAATGACTTTAATAAAATAATTTACCCGGGGTAAGTTGTTATTAAGAGCGTTACTTTCAGTCTCGTAAATTCTCTTGTCTCCAGAGGAATCCCGTTTCAGAGGAGCAAACAGAGGCCTGACCATTGCCTGATGCTCTATGACATACACAGATACTAGGTGAAAACTCTCAGTTGTAGTGACTTTAACCTCTGACTCCAGCCTGAGTCTGTGGACATCACTGAAAAAAATATTTCATTCTGTGCTCCATCCGGACTGAACTTTTTTTCAGGTCTTGAAACACATCTTGCTTTCTGCCTCTGAGCCTTGGCTGTTCCTTCTGCTTGGATTATCTAGACTATCTTTAGTCCCATCCCACCGCCCCAATTTTCTGGCCAACTCCTACTCACCTCTCATACTCAGGCCTGATCTTTGCCTCCTCCAGGAAGCCTTCCTTGGGCGCCTCCCAGACACCCCTCAAAGCCCCTGTGTTGTTGCTTCCTGAACTCACTTGCCCTGGACTGTGAGTCCCGAGGGCAGGGACCTCCTCCTCCCTGCTCACGCAGCATCCCCAGCGCCTGGCGCCCGGTGGCTGGGCGGAAGATCTCAGTGGCCTGAGTGATTCCATCTGGTGATGGGAGACCACGTGAAGGCCGAGGAAGGTTCCCAGGGGAAAGAACGGGCGCGGCCAACTTACTCTTGACCCCTTGGAACAGCAGGACCTCCCCGTGGCCCTCCTTCAGCTGCTCCTGGAACAGTCTGTAGCAGGACCTGGGGCTGGCCAGGAGAAGCCGGAAGCCCTGGGGGCAGAAACCCTGCGGTCAGAGGTTAGTTTGGTCCCTGGGGTTCCCAGGGAGGAAGGCTCTGCCAAGGCTGTGGGGAGTGTGGGCTTGGCCCTAGGCTGGCTGCTTCTCCATGCCCCCTTCTGGGTGAGGGAGAAACAAGATTTGGGAAGATAAGGTCAATGCCCGCCCCCCCCAGCAGAGGCAGAGCTGAGTCTGGGAACCCAGGAGGGAGGCCTGTGGCTTCCTTCAGGCAGCCCCCTGGACCACACCTTCTTGTGCACTGGAACGAAGCTCAGGAACTCGTCCACGTGGCCCACAGACAGCCAGTCCGAGTAGAGTCTCACTGGGGCCTGCACCTGCTGGGCCCCCAGGAAGTCCTGGAGGGCCCGGTGCATCTCCTGGCTCTCCTTGCTGCCAACACAGGGGCGAAGGAGTGTTACGGGGGCACAGGTATGCTTTTGAGCTGTGGTGCTGGAGAAGACTCTTGAGAGTCCCTTGGATGGCAAGGTCAACCCAGTCAATCCTAGAGGAAATCAACCCTGAATATTCATTGGAAGGACTGACTCTGAAGCTGAAGCTCCAATACTCTGGCCACCTGATGCCAAGAGCTGACTCACTGGAAAAGACCCTGATGCTGGGAAAGATAGAAGGCAGGAGGAGAAGGGGATGACAGAGGATGAGATAGTTGGACGGTATCACCGACTCAGCAGACATGAGTTTGAGCAAGCCCTGGGAGAAGGTGGAGGACAGGGAAGTCAGGTGTGCCGCGGTTCATGGTCCTGAGCGGCTGAGCAGCAGCGATGGGCAGACAGCGTCCCTGGGGCTCAGACGGGAAAGAACCCACCCACCGTGCCAGAGACCTGGGTTCCATCCCTGGGTCGGAAAGATCCCTTGGAGGAGGAAATGGCAATCCACTCCAGATTCTTGCCTGGAGAATCCCATGGACAGAGGAGCCTGGTGGGTTTCAGTCCATGGACTCACAAAGAGCTGGACTCGGCTGAGCGACTAAAACTTTCACTTCCATGCAGAGACGGGGGTGGGGGAGTCCACGAGGGTGGCGGTTACCAGGGAAGTCTCTGAGGGCCCGGGACTTGGGGAAGCGCTCAGGATTCTTCAGGGAAGGGATTCAGACCCTGGGATGCCTTTTATTATTATCATATCTCCGACCATCTGAGGAGTTTAGAAACTGTCGCCCCAGTTTTACTGGGGACGACCGAGGCGTGGAGTCAGTGAAGTACGCAGGGCCAGTCCTCAGCCTCTGCAAGGACCGCCTGCCGGCTCAGCCTGGCTGCTGGTGCTGCGGGCAGCATCGCCGGGGGGTGTGGAGCTGGTCCCGCCGAGCCAGTGCACCCCTGTTAGCCGTGCGCCCTCGAGGACACCTTCCTGGCTTCCGCGTGCTCCCTGCCCTGACCTCCGGGGCCTTTGCGATCTGGCCCTTCAGTCTGTCTGGCTCAGTTTCTGTTTCAGCCCCTCTGACCTTGAACCCACCAAGTTCATTCCTGCCTCAGGGCCTTTGCCCGAGACCTTTTCAAAAACCGCTTATTTATTTGGCTGCACTGGGTCTTAGTTGCGGCTGGTGGGCTCTTTAGTTGCAGCCCGCGAGCTCCTAGCTGCTGCATGTGGGACCTAGCTCCCTGAGCAGGAATCGAACGTGAGCCCCCCGTGTGGGGAGCGCAGAGTCAGTCCCCGGACCAGCGGGGAAGTCCCTGCCCAGGAACTCTGCTCCAGATCTGCATGCGGCCACGTCCTCCTGTCATCGGGCCTCAGACCCCGCCCCAGAGAGGCCCTCCTCGGTCACCCACCCTGCTTCCCACTCCTCTCTGCCCCTCTTTTGTGCTTTCTTTACTGCTGGAGATTCTGATTTGCTGGCTTTTCTGTGACGCATCAGCCCCACCAGGACAGAGGCTGGGCTCTCCTGTCGTGTCCAGGGCCGCGCTCCTTGCTGGCTCCCAGCACACTGCCCGCACATAGTAGGTGCTTGGCAAACACTTACCGACCCGAGGTGTGTAAGTGGCCGAGTTGAGCTCGGAACTGCTGGGCTCCTCACTGGGTGTTCTCTGCTGTCTGCTTTGATTTCCCACAGCCCCTCGTTTGTCGAGCCCTCTTTTTTTTTTATTTGCTGCTCTGAGAGGCATGCAGGGTCTTCGTTTCCCAGCCAGGGATCCACCCCAGGCCCCCCGAGTTGGAAGCATGGTCTTAACCCACGGGACCCCAGGGGTGTCCCCGCTGTGCCCTCTTGGCCGGGAGCCAGCAGGAAAGTCTTCTGCTCTGGCCTCTGCTGCACCCCACTCCCCTGCGCCCCTGAGTCTGGCCCCCACCCCCGCCTCCTCTCCTCACCTGGGGTAACCGCTGTCCCCAATGAGAATCCTGCCCAGTGGGTACGCCTTCCCCCCGACCGTCACTGGGGGGCTCACTTCCAGGTTCCCAAAGGAGTCGAGGTCAGTCACACTGCCCGTCTGGGGCCCGCGAGTCACGTAGCCAAAATCTGGACCCTGCAGTGGGAGGAGCAGGGGCCAAGAGTTAGAGGACTCGGGGTCTTGGGGAAGAGAGCGTGCGGTCAGGTTTAAAGATGAGCTTGGTCACGGAAGAAACCCGTCGGCCACTTCAGAGCAGGTCCCATTGCTATCTGAGAGATTCTGAAGGAAAGCTGAGTCAGCGCGGGCAGGAGAGGGGGTTTATGAGTCTCTGAGGGACGCCTGCGGCTCCAAAACCTCGCATGTCATTCAGTTGTGACTCTTTGTGACTCCATGGATTTATAGCCTGTCAGGCTCCTCTGTCCACGGGATTTCCCAAGAAAGAACACTGGAGTGGGTCACCATCTCCTCCGTCAGGGGATCTTCCTGACCCAGGAGTCGAACCCACGTCTCCTGCGTCTCCTCCATCAGCAGGTGGATTCTTTACCCCTGAGCACAGGGGAAGCCCACTTCACAAACTTTAACTCGGGTGTAAAAATGAATCTGCAAGGTATCATTTTCATCCTAATTTTCAGAGCAGAAACTAAGGTCAGAAAGACAGCGATTCGAGCTGTCTGCATAGCAGACACTCTTGGTGCACACGGGGTCATGTCCCGACCTGGGGCTGGAGTGGCCCCCTCACGAGGCTGTGACCCCTCCGTCCTCGTGAGAAGACCGCGGGGCGGCCCCCTCCCCGCCGTGTTAGTTCTGGCTGCCGCTGTAAGCTGACCGGCGGCGGCAAACAGCACACGTTCATTCTCTCACGGCTCTGAGCTCAGAGGTCTGAAGTCAGCCTCCCGGGACTGAAATCAAGGGGCGGCAGGCTGGCTCCTCCTGGAGGCTCTGGGAGAGAACCGTTTCCTTCCGTCTTCAGCTCCTGGTGGTCAGCTGGCTGGTGGCTCTTCTTCCATGTTCAGCGCCCACCACTCCAGTCTCTGACGTCAGAAGTCTTTCCCCATCCTGACCCCGCTTCCTCCCTCTCATGAGATGCCTTGTGATGGCATTGAGTCCGCCCAGATCACCCAGGAGAATCCCCATCGCCAGACCCCTGACTTAATCTCATTCGCAAAGCCCCTGCTGCCATGTAAGATGGCATCTGCCTCCGGGGGTCAGGGCCCATGTGAGGGGCCATCATTCAACCTGCGCATGGCAGCTCTAACCCCGTGCTTCTGCGCTCATCACATCTGACTCTCTGCGACCCCAGGGGCTGTAGCCCACCAGGCTCCTCTGTCCATGGGGATTCTCCAGGCAAGAATACTGGAGTGGGTAGCCTTTCCCGTCTCCAGGGGAGCTTCCTGACCCAGGAATTGAACCAGTGTCTCCTGCATTGCAGGTGGATTCTTTACCAGCTAAGCCACCAGGGAAGCCCACCTCTAACTTTACTTCCTACAAATTGATGGTTTGTGCCCTGGGGCTTAATGGGGGCCACAGACGCCCTGAAACTAGACGCCAAATAGTGGGCTTGGGTGCATTTCTTGTGGGAAGATGAGTAGTCTCAAGGGGGTCTGTGACTCCACAAGTCTATAACCCATCATTTCCAAACCCTCCCTTTCTCTCTAAAGCCCACACCAACCTGGCGTCCTCCCCCACTGGGCCGTCAGAACTGCCCCCTTGTGCTCCGCTGGTGCTCCAGTGGTTAAGAGCCCACCTGACAATGCAAGAGACACGGGTTCGATCCCTGGTCCGGGAAGGTCCCACATGCAGGACAACGAAGCCCGTGCCCCCGACTACCGGGCCTGTGCCCGAGACCCGGGCTTCCCGAGCACCTGGAGGCTGTGCCTCGAAATGAGAGGAGCCCCCGCGGTGAGAGGCCCGCGCCCCACAGCTAGATGGAGGCTGTGTGCAGCGGAGAAGCCCCCATGGCCAAAACCAGCCAACCGACAGTCAGCACGCAGAAGATGCCCCTTGGGGTCTCTGTGGCCACAGTTAGCTCCACGGGCAATGCCTGGGCCCCCTGTCCGTGAGCAGCGGCGGGGTGGGCTGGTCGGCCCCGTCCTCCCCACGCTCTCTGCGCTTGCCTTCGGGAGACCGTGAGCGCCTGGCTCCTCCCCTCTGCTCCCTCCGAGTCCCCTGTGCGCTGGGGGGCGGGGGGGGCAGACCTGCTCCTCCTTTCACTCCCTCCTCCGGTGGTCTCGCCTGGTCGCGTGAAACACCGTCCACGTGCTGACCATGCCCTGCTCCCAACTCGGTCTGCACGTCCTCCCAAAGCCGGAAGCGCGTCCCGGGCCTGCCTGACGCCCGGCATGGATGCTGACCAGCAGACATCTCACACGGGCCCCAGTCAGAACCGCTGACCCCGCTCCCCAGTCCCTCGTTCCCTGCCAGTCCCACGGTCCACCCCTCCCAGGGGATGGCGCCTGCCCCCCACGAGGGTCAAGGCCTGGAGTCCCCTCCGGCACAGTCAGGAAGTCCTGTTGGTTCTGCCCTCAAACCATGTCCCAAGGGACTTCCCTGGTGGTCCAGGGGCTGAGGCTCCTCACTCCCAGGGCAGGGACTCTGGGTTGAATCCCTGGTCAGGGAACTAGACCCCACATGCTGCAACTAAAGCTCCTGCATGCTGAAACTAAGACCTGATCAGACAGATCAGCAAGTAAATATTAAAAATAAAAACACGTCCCAAAGCCAGCTGTTTCTCCACCCCCTCGGCTGCTCCCCTGGTCTGCAGCCCCATCATCTGTCACCAGCTACAGTGGTGACTTTGTCCCCGGTCCCCCCGCCCCATCCTTCCTCGCTTCCGTCCATTCTCAATATGCAACCAGGGATTCCCTTTAATAGCACCAATCAATCATACTCATCCTCTGCTGAAGACTGCAATGATTCCCCAGTGTCTCAGATTCTGAAGAAACGGCCCCACAGTGGCCAGGAAGCCCCAGGACCTGTCTCCCCCAACGACCCCCATTCCCGCCACGTGCCTGCCCCTCCCCTCTCTCTGCCTCTTGCTCACTCAGTCCCCCGCTTCCGGCCTCCTCACCACTCCATGGACATGCCAGGCACGTCCCGCCTCAGGACCTTTGCCCTGGCTGTCCCACTGCCCAGAACCCTCTTCACCCCGACGTCCGTGGAGGCAACTCCTTCACCTCTGCGGAGTGTTTGCTCTGGTGTCAGCTTCTCAATGAGGCCTCCCCTAACCATTCCGTTCAGAGTCGCCATCTAATCCCCCAGCACTCTGGCAGCTGGCAGCCCCGTGATTCCGCTTTCTTTCTCTGTAGTACTTGACTTCACCTCCCAACATATAATGTAACTTATTTATTCATTAGACTTACTGTTCTGGCCTTCCCTGGGGGTCCCGTGGTTAAGAACCCGCCTGCCAGTGCGGGGGACACGGGTTCGATCCCTGCTCTGGGAACTAGATCCCACGTGCCGCCGAGCGACCAAGAGCGTGTGCCCCAGCTACGGCGCCCACACACCCGAGCGCCCACTCTCCGCAACCAGAGAGAGCCCGTGGAGCAGCGAAGACCCAGTGCAGCCAAAAATAAATACATAAAAAAAGCTTATCGTTCCTGTCCCACTGCCCAGAACCCTCTTCTCCCAGACATCCATGGAGTCCGCTCCTTCACCTCTTTGGAGTGTTGGCGCCACTGTTAGCTTCTCAACGAGGCCTCCCCTGACTATGTCATTTGTCTCTCTCTCTGAGCTAGAATGACAGCTCCATGAGGGTAGGGGCCTTGGCATTGCTCAGCAATAGATTCCCATTGCCTAGAACAGGGCTGGACACAGAGGATGTGCTCAAAGAACGCTTGATGAAGGAGTGATAAATTCATCCAAGTCACTGCCCTGGCTGTTGCCATGAGACGACAGTTACACAGGCTGCAGGCTGGGGTTTCTGCAGGCAAGGGGTTTGCACTGTTTGTGGAAGGGGGTCCCCCACAGTGGGGTGTGCAGGAGATGCCCAGGGGGGCTACTTGCCACACATCCCAGCACAGACTTAGAAGGTGTCCAGGTTCTCCTCCAGTCTTTCTGGTTCGTCAGAGATAAAGGTCTCAGAGCAGTGGTACAAATCCACCCTTTACACCCACTCACCTCCTGTCTTAACAAATGGAGAGCAAAACCTTGGTTCTGAGTTTTTGCAGTCCTTTGTGTGAAGGTGGATTTAGTAGCACTCTGTTTTCATTCCGTTTAACTTCAAGGTTAAACGCTTCTATTTATGGCAAGTGCTCCCGGTCCTCCACTTCCTGGTTTAAAGTTGGCAGATGTCGCCTTGCAGGGAGAATAGCCGCCGTGGGTCAGGCTGCCGGCCAAGTGCCTGGTGAGCAGTGATGGGCTCCACGGCCCAGCCCCTGCCTGCCTGCTGCTGCCAGTTTATCTGGGAGGCAGAGGGTGGGAAGTAGGCAGGCTGGTGACGTATAACAGAGACTCCAGGAGGAACAGGCAGGTGGAGAATACCAGGGGCGTGGGCTGCCTCCCTGAGGGCACTGAGGCTGAGGCCTGAAGGTGGAGAAGCAGCCAGACCCTGAACTGGGGCGAGCACTGCAGGCAGAGGGAATAGCACGTGCAAAGGCCCTGGGGTGAGCATGAGCTGGGCATGGCTGGAGGCCAGGAAGGAGGCCAGCAGGGCTGGAGCCAGGTGAGGGGCAGGGGAGGCGGCCCAGGGCTGGAGAAGCACATGGGGCTGTAGCCTGGTGAGGAGGCTGATGCTTATCCCAATTCTTTTTATAACATTTATTTTTATTTATTTATTTGGCTGCATTGGGTTTTAACTCCCAGACCAGGCGAGGGGGAATCTTAGTTCCCCAACAAGACATTGAACCTGCATCTCCTGCATTGCAAGGAGGATTCTTAGTCACTGAGCCACCAGGGAAGTCCCTGGAAAAGCAAGTGTGAAAGCGTTAGTCGCGCAGTCCGGCCTGACTCTTTGTGACCCCATGGACTGTAGCCCGCCAGACTCCTCTGTCTGTGGAATTCTTCAGGCAAGAATACTGGAGTGGGCAGCCGTTCCCAAGGATCGAACCTGCACCTCCTGAAGGGTAGATGCACTCTTTACCATCTGAGCCGCCAGGAAAGCCCAGGGAAGTCCCTACCCTTTATCCCCAATTCTTTTCCTGAGTGATTTGAGTCAAGATACCCCAGACCTGGTGGCTCAGACGGTAAAGAATCCACCTGCGATGCAGAAGACCTGGGTTCAATCCCTGGGTTGGGAAGATCCCCTGGAGGAGGGAACAGCTCCCCACTCCAGTGTTCTTGCCTGGAGAATTCCTTGGACAGAGGAGCCTGGTGGGCTGCAGTCCACAGGGTCACAAGGAGCTGGACACGGCTGAGCGACTGAGCACGTGACTGACACCCCAGGCACGCGGGGCTGAGGCACCACCACGGCCTCCCTCCACCGAGGCTGTCTGTGGGGGCGCAGTCTTCAGTCCAGCCCCAGAGACAGGCAGTGCCAAGGCATGTTCAAACTACCGCACAACTGCACTCATTTCACACACCAGCAAAGTGATGCTCAAAATTCTCCAAGCCAGGCTTCAACAGAACATGAACCGAGAACTTCCAGATGTTCAAGCTGGATTTAGAAAAGGCAGAGGAACCAGAGATCAATTTGCCAACATCTGTTGGATCATCGAACAAGCAAGAGAGTTCCAGAAAAACATCTATTTCTGCTTTAATGACTATGCCAAAGCCTTTGACTGTGTGGATCATAAGAAACTGTGGAAAATTCTTAAAGAGATGGGAATACCAGACCACCTGACCTGCCTTCTGAGAAATCTGTATGCAGGTGAAGAAGCAACAGTCAGAACAGGACATGGAATAATAGATTGATTCCAAATTGGGAAAGGAGTACATCAAGGCTGTATATTGTCACCCTGCTTATTTAACTTCTATGCAGAGTACATCATGAGAAATGCTGGGCTGGATGAAGCACAAGCTGGAATCAACATTGCTGGGAGAAATATCAATAACTTCAGATATGCAGATGACACCACCCTTATGGCAGCAAGTGAAGAGGAACTAAAGAGCCTCTTGATGAAAGTGAAAGAGGAGAGTGAAAAAGCTGGCTTAAAGCTCAACATTCAGAAAACGAAGATCACGGCATCTGGTCCCATCACTTCATGGCAGATAGATCGGGAAACAGTGGAAACCGTGACAGACTTTATTTTCTTGGGCTCCAAAATCACTGCAGATGGTGACTGCAGCCATGAAATTAAAAGATGCTTACTCCTTGAAAGAAAAGCTATGACCAACCTAGACAGCATATTAAAAAGTAGAGACATTACTTTGCCAACAAAGTTTCATCTAGTCAAAGCTATGGTTTTTCCAGTGGTCACGTATGGATGTGAGAGTTGGAGTATAAAGAAAGCTGAGTGCTGAAGAATTGATGCTTTTGAACTGTGGTGTTGGAGAAGACTCTTTTGAGAGTCCCTTGGGCTGCAAGGAGATCCAATTAGTCCATCCTAAAGGAAATCAGTCCTGAATATTCATTGGAAGGACAGAAGCTGAAGCTGAAGCTCCAATACTTTGTACACCTGATGGGAAGAACTCACTTATTGAAAAAGACCCTGATGCTGGGCAAGACTGAAGGCGGGAGGAGAAGGGGACGACAGAGGATGAGATGATTGGATGGCATCACCGACTCGATGAACATGAATTTGAGTAAGCTTTGGGAGTTGGTGATGGACAGGGAGGCCTGGCGTGCTGCAGTCCATGGGGATGTAAAGAGTTGGATACGACTGAGCGACTGAATTGAACTGAACTGAACCGAATGGCAGAGACATCACGACCCCAACTAAACCCCTGCATCGGCACCACTCAGCACAGGAGAGCCAGCGAGTTAAACTCAAGCTTCCTTTCAGAGCCTCCTGCGTGGGCAAGGTCACCCCCTTTCCCTTTGGGGAACGGAATGCTCCCTGGAAAGCCATTCACTGCGGCAGAGCTTGCACCCCACACTCTTTCCTCCGTCTTCCCTGGGCGCCTGAGGTCAGGGGGCTGTCAGGGCTCAGAGCACAGCTTGGGGTCTTCCTGGGAAAGCAGGGGGCAGGGTGGTCCTGGCCTGGTTTGAATTCCAACTTAACCATCTTTTTGTATGAGCTCGAGAAAGCCGCTTCACCTTTTGAGCCTCAGTTTTTTCATCTATAAAATGGGCCTAGTAATAGTACCTACTATCAGAGGTTGTCAGAGAAATTAAATGAGGTCATGTAGGCATTCAGCACTGTAACTGCCACAGGATGTGAGCCCCAAGATGTGACCATTATTATTGTTGTTCTTGTTTTTATTATTCTGTGCTGAGTTTGCAGGAAGCTACCCGGTTCCTCAAGCAGGACTCACTGATATGCCCTCACTCCACCCGCTAAACACTCATCGAGACCTTGGCTGATAAAGTCACCCTGAAGAAATGACCACTCTGGGCCTGAACACTCTGCATGTCACAAGGGGAGCCCTTGAAAGTCACACTCCCACCCAAAAGACAGAGCCTCACGCTGGGTGCTGAGGAAGGTTCTGGCCCGGGCCCCACCCCCACCTTGCAGAAGAGCATCTTTTTTCTTTGGGCTACACCACGAGGCATGAAGGACCTTAGTTCCCTGACCGGGGATTGAACCTGTGCCCCGTACAGTGGGAGTGCAGAGTCCTCACCACTGGACACCAGGGAGGTCCCAGGAGCGTGTGCAGTGGAACAAGAAGGCCCACTGACCTACGTGCTCAGCAGGGTTTCCTTGAGGGACAAACTGAGCTCATAGCCAGAAAGGACTTTGGGAAAGGCGAACCCAGATGTCACCACAGAACAAAAATATCCCAGCCAGAGGCTTTCTGAAGATTCAGTGGCTAAGATTTGCTCTTCCAACACAGGGAGTGCGGGTGTGACCCCCGGTCAGGGAACTAAGATCCTGCATGTCAACCCATGCAGCTGAAAAAGAAAATTAAAATAGTAACTTTAAAAAGGGCTTCCCAGGTGGCTCAGCGGTAAAGAACCCGCCTGCCAATGCAGGAGACTTGGGTTCGACCCCTGGGTTGGGAAGATCCCCTGGAGGAGGAAATGGTGACCCACTCCAGTATTCTGGCCTGGAGAGTCCCATGGACAGAGGAGACTGGCTATCCATAGTCCAGGGGGTTGCAAAGAGCTGGACACTACCGAGCAGGCACACACACACAGAAATACAAACTTAAAAAACAGATAACGACAGATAAGTCAGATAGTTTTTAAAAACTGCCCCTCCGCCCGTGTGCGGGCCTAGGCGCCCGCGGGTCCTCGGTGTGGGGCGGGGCATGGGAGCGAGGAAGGAGGCGGAGGCGGGCGTTCGGCGCTGCGCTCCGCCCCCCGCGCGGCACGTACCAGCAGGCACTTGATGGGGAAGTCCTTCAGGCCTCTGTTCCTCGGGGAGTCAAAGACCACGGGCAGCGTCCTGTGCGGGGCTTGTGTGTAGCCGATCTCCATCTCGTCCTGCACGGGGAGAGGGGCAGGGAGGCTGTCACACGTGCGGCCTGGGTCCCGACACCCAGCGCAGGGATCAGGGCTGCAGAACCATCCGCTCTCTCTCCCCGTGGGGTCAAGGGCAAATGCACGGGGGTTATTCAACCCCAGAAGAGGGGCTCTGGGAAAGCGGAGCTTACTGTCCTGTACGTGAACCCGCGTTCAGAGGAGTCAACCCGGGTGCCCATCACTCTTGCTCCTGGTGGGTGCCAGGGACCCACCGTGTACCAGCCACAGGCCCTGAGCTCGAGGGGAGACCCAAGAGCTGGGTGTCCAGCACCCAGTGCTAGGAGGGGATGGGAGGGAGGTGAGGGTCCGGGGGACACAGAGGGACTCCCAGCGCAGCCGGGATGGCGCAGGGGAGACTCCTTAAACAGGCTCTGCCGTGGCACAGGGGACTCCACTCAGCGCTCTGTGGTGAGCTAAGTGGAAGAGGATCTAAGGAGGGGGAGATACACGCGTATGTGTGGCCTCCCCCAGTGGCCCAGCTGGTAAAGAATCCACCTGCAATGCAGGAGGCCCCAGTTCGATTCTTGGGTCGGGAAGATCTGCTGGAGAAGGGATAGGCTACCCACTCCAGTATTCTCGGGCTTCCCTGCTGGCTCAGAGGGTAAAGAGTCCACTCGAAATGTGGGAGACCCCGGGTTGATCCTTGGGTCAGGAAGATCCCCTGGAGGAGGGCATGGCTACCCCCTCCAGTACTCTGGCCTGGAGAATCCCATGGCCAGAGGAGCCTGGCGGGCTGCAGTCCATGGGGTCGCAAAGGGTCGGACACTTTGCTGTAGAGTGGAAACTAACACAACATCGCAAAGCACCTATTCCCCAACACAAAGGAACAACGAGAGGGGGTGAGAGGCGCTCAGTCCTGTCCGACTCTGCAGCCCCTCGGACTATACAGGCCATGGCATTCTCCAGGCCAGGATACTGGAGGGGGAGCTGTTCCCTTCTCCAGGGGATCTTCCCAACCCAGGGATCGAACCCAGGTCTCCTGCATTGCAGGCGGATTCTTTACCAGCTGGGCCACAAGGGAAGCCCACAACTGGATAATAATAATGAAAGAGCACTGCTGAGTTGGGGCCTGGCGGGCAGAGGTAATCCTGCCCCAGAAGAGGGCGGGTAAGGCCCCAGCTGAGCCCCTGGGACAGAGACGGGAGGGCGCAGAATGGATCGGGTGCACACCCCGCTTGTATTCCAGCCGGGAGGAGTGACGTTGGACGTAAAACACTATTAGGCTGAACCATCTTGGAGGTTCAAACTGCCATTCTCTGAGATAAAAAATGGTGACACTTCAGCCACTTCATCTAGTTTGATCTAACACAGGTGGAAAGAAAGGAAGAGAGGGTGTTATTTGGGGGTTGTGTGTGTGTTAGATGCTTCAGTCGCGTCCGACTGTTTGGGACCCCGTGGACTGTAGCCCATCAGGCTCCTCTGTCCATGGGATTCTCCAGGCAAGAACACTGGAGTGGGTTGTCATGTCCTCCTCCAGGGGATCCTCCTGACCCAGGGATCCTCCTGACCCAGGGATCCGACCCGGGTCTTCTGCATCGCAGGCAGATTCTCTACCGTCTGAGCCACCACGGAGGCCACATGTGGGGATGAGAAAGGAGTGCTGATCCAGGGTGCTGGACACGGGGCAGCCCGATGGGGAGGGAGCTGAGAGGAGGAGACAGGCGCCGCGGAAGATGCTGGAGCAGGGGTGCGGCCTGGCCTGGAGGCCGAGCCCCAGGCAGCTGGCCTCGAAGCAGGGCCTGACCGCCCGCTTAAGCCCCAGCCCCCGAGCTTTGCAGCATTTGTTTAGTTTCCTGAGGTCATCTGAGAGTTTTCAAGCAGGAAGGAGGTCATCTCGGTGGCTCGGCTAGCGGGCCGTGGACGCCATAAATGTCAGTAGGGTCACTCTCCTGAGCCTCCCCCGCATGCGGGGACGCTGGAGGCTAACTCCCCGCCCAGCTGAGGAAGGGTGGCCAGCGGGGTGCGGGGCCAAGCCCGTGGAGCCGGGGCCCCGTGTCCCTTGACCCTTGGGCGTGCCTCCCGCGTGCCCAGCCCGCCTGCCCCGAGGGCACGCACCTGCATCCACCGGTCGTCCACGCTCTCCTCCTGCGCACAGACGATCAGCTTGCACTTGGCTTTCTTGGCCAGTGCGGTCAGTGACGCCAGGAAGTCCTCGTTTTCAAATAACCTAGAAAGATCAGGAAAAAAGAAAAGGTCCTTAGTGCCCCTGATTCTGCACCCAGGGGCCTTGGCTGGGCTCTGGGGAGGCGAGCTGGACTAAGGGCGGAGCAGGAGATGAGGCTTGGACAGAGGAGGGGACCCCCACAGAAGGTGCTTCGAGACCCCTGGAGCCCGATGGAGACCCCCGCTCGCCCTGTCTCTCTGCTCTCAGCCCGCTGTGTCCCTGAACTCTGCCGACAACCCAGGAGGGGAACCAGCGGGCACGGCGGAGCGGGGAGGGGAGAGTCAAGGTCACGCCACGTGCATTCCGGTCCAGGCTGCCTCCTGACCACTAGGTTACATTCACAGCCCTCCCTCCCCCAAGCAGCAGGAAGAGGCGGGGGGAAGGCCCCTGAGGCCCTGCGTGGTTATCAGGGGCTCCCCGACTGCAGGACAGATGCCCAGGGCACCCCTGCCGTGTGTCCTGCCCCTGGGTGGAGAACGGAAGCTCAGAGGTTGGTCAGGATCCTGCATCTGAAATGAGCGCTGGGGTTCCGCGTGCAGGGCCGCCCTCGTGGGAGCCCAGAGGCCTCGCCCGGAGGACCAGAGTTCTCATCTTCCCAGTCTGGCAAAGTCCGAAGGCCCCCAGGTGCTAAAGCAGCCCTCAGGATGCCTCCGGGGTGGAGAGTGATGTGGAAACACCGCCCACGATGACTTCCCTGCCCGCCTATGGCTCCAAACAAGTGCAGAGCACCCCTACCCCCATCCACGCCGCCCGGCACGAAGCTCCGGGGTCTCCCTGGGGGGTCAGGGCCCCTCACCTGCACACGTACACCTCCTTCGGGGGCTGGGTGTTGGGGGTCATGATCCAGGGGGCCACACGGAACACCACGCTGTCCTGGAAAAGCAGGCTTTGGGGGAGCTCCTGCGGCAGCATGGGGGGGACGGTAGGGCGAGAGAGGGGCTGTGAGAGCCGCCAGGCCCTGGGGCCACGGGAAGCCCCCTCCCCAGCGGGGCGGGGCCCGGAAGCCCAGCCGCCCGGCCCGAGCCTACCGGGTTGGACGTGTCCAGCAGGGAGAGGTGGAGGGAGACGAGCCCGGGGAAGCTGGCGTCGGGGAAGGCCAGGCCCTCCGCGTAGAAGTGCGTGCTGCACTGGCCGCCCGGGAGCTCCAGCGCGTGAGACGGGCGCTCTGGCCCCAGGACCGCGCTGTACCGGGAGGGCTGCCGGCCGCCTAGGAGCGGGCAGGGGGTCAGCGCTGCGGCCCTGTCTCTGAAGAGCCCGAGCCCCTCCTCAGGGGGAAAGGACTGAGCCTCGGCAGCGACATCACTGCATGGAGGCCCAGGAGTGGAGTAGGGGGTGCCTGAGTCACCCAGCGTTACAGAAAGCCCAGCATACATGCTAGTTCATTCTTTCACTCGTCCACTCCCTGCCTTTCACCTGCTCGCAGGGACCCCAAAGGATCTGGGAGACAGTCTTGTCCTTGGCCCCAGGGAGCGCACAGTCTACTGGGTAAGTGCGTCCATGCTAAGTCACTCCTTCGTGTCTCTCTTTGTGACCCTATGGACCCTAGCCCACCAGGCTTCTCAGTCCAAGAGATTCTCCAGGCAAGAATACTGAGAGTGGGCTGCCGTGCCCTCCTCCAGGGCATGTTCCCGATCCAGGGATCGAACCCGTGTCTCTTATGTCTCCTGCATCGGCAGGCGGGTTCTTCACCACTGGCGCCACAGTAGGGAGAAGAAAAGATAGTCAAAATCACAGACAGAAATACATGCTGGAAGATCAGGTGGTACCTTCCTAGAGGAGGTGATACCTCCGCAAAGGCAAGGAGTTGGTTTGTGGCCAAACCAATGTCAGTCTAATCCCTGTGGTCTGAATGGAAGTAAGTCAGGTCGGGGTGCTCCTCGGCACAGCCCTCTTGGGCCCCCACCCGTACAGACAAGAAGCCGCAGGCACTTCCTGCCTCCGTGACCCGGCCCCTCGCCTCTGGCCTTTCTTCTCTGCCCTGTTCACCCTCGTAAACCTTGCCTGCCGCTCTCAGCACACTGGTCGCCCTGTGTCCTCGAGCCCGCGGGCACAGCCCCCCTCGGGGCCTTTGCATCCGCGGTCCCCTCTGCCCAGAGTGCCGTCCCCTGGTGTTCCTCCATCTCCCTCTGCTCAGCGACCTTCTGGGGGGCCTCCCTGACCGCCCTCTCCCTCCCCACTGCCTCCTTCTGTGCAGCATTTAACGCCATCTGAGGCTGCAGACGACGACTTTTCACGGATCCCGCTGAGGGCAGAGACTTTGCTAAGGTCTTCGCTCTGTTCCCTGTGCCTAGAGCTGACCTAGCGCTCGGTGGCAGGTGCCCCTGAGCCACTGAGAAGCTACTGATGTTTCTGATCAGCAGATTGTTGAACGAATGATTACATGTTACAGTTATTATGTGCAGTCAGCTTGGATTCAATAACCTCTGTGGGAACTTCTCTGGCAGTCCCATGGGTAAGACGCCGCACTTCCACTGCAGGGGGAGGGGGTTCAGCCCCTGGTTGGGGAACTAGGGTCTTGCATGCCACACAACGTGGCCAAAAAAAAAAAAAACAGAAAACAAACAAAAAACCCGGTTGCTTTAAAACATAAGAACAAAACAGCTCCTGCAAATGAGTCTTCTGTGTGTGTTTGTGCAAGTGCGTGTGTGAGAGAGAGAAGAGACAGACACACAAGATCAGCTACGGCAGTGCTTGGGGGGGAGAGCGTGCCCTACTCTGCGCTCACCCGGCCCCGGACCTCATCTTGCCGCCTGCATTTTGTCTGCGCCAACCTTTTCAGAGAGGCCCTCCAACTTGCTCCCTGCTGCTTCCTCGATTCTTAGAAGCTGGCATGTGGTAGGTGCTCGGGAATTTTTCCCGGAAGAGCGTGTGAAGAGGCCGAGTCCCTCTGGCGGGGGCGGGAAGGCAGCACTGAGGTGACAGCCAGAGCCGACTCACCATTGTCCTGAAACACCCTGACTTTGTCCATCTCAGACTTGGCCACGTGCAGCACCAGCTGGTGCTTGCTGAAAAAGTCCCCGGGGGTCTTGGTGCTCAGGGTGACCAGGGACAGGTCCTTCAGGTCTGGAAAGAGAAGGGCGTGGCCTGGACGTCAGCCCCTGAGACCACCCTCCCCCCAGGACCACCCTTCATCTCGGCACCTGGCTTTATTTTCTTTATGCTCTTTCCAGTTTTTAAGTGACAGTTTTCACTTTAGAATTAAAGTGAATCAAGGTTTTGGACATGCCCTCTCCCACCAGGATGAGCTTAGGCCGTTAGCTTGGCGAGGCAAAAACCACATCTATCTTTGTTTCCAGCTCTGAGAAGCCTCTAGACCAATGCCTAGCAGAAGGCAGGTGATCAATGATTATTTACGGAGTGAATGAGTGGAGAAGTTTCTCCCTGGGGCCTGCGTGGGAAATGAACCAGCCTGAGCGGTCTCTGACAAAGACGTGGGGAAGGCAGAGCCGGACGAGAGTCGTGCGGTGAAGGGCGCTGGAGCGGGCAGGGTGCGAGCCCCGGTCTGCGTGAGCGTGGGGGGTTGTTTCCGCGTCCACGCCTCGGCTTCCTTGTCAGCACGCGGGGCTAAGCACAGAGCCCGCACAGAGAGGGTGCGGCCCCAGGCGCAAAGCCCGTGTTACAGCACCTGGCATCCTGGGAGGGTCCACACGGGTACGTGTGTGCCAGGCGCCCTGGAGACGCTGCCTCCTGGCAGGACACGCCAACTGCACGTGACTTCAGACTGCATCCATCTAGGCCATGCTAGCAACTCCCGCAGGAAGGCAGTAGCTGCCGCCCTGGCCAGATGACCTCACTCCCTGGGCGCCCTCCTCCAGTGCGGGTGGGCCGTGCGTCTTCATCCTGGCCACCACTCAGAGGTGTGCCAGCGGGGCTCCAAACCTGCCCTGGTGTCAGGATGCCCGGGCTCAGATCCCGAGCCGCACCCTTACTAGCTGTGTGACCCGGGACAAGTTGCTTAACTTCCCTGTACCTCAGTTTTCCCATCTGTAAAGTGGGGATGAGAACCACACATACTTCTGAGCCTTGAGCTGAAGGGTCAGTTGAGCTAATAATTCTGAACTGGTTGGAGCACTGCCCAGACTGGCCGGGGCTCAGGGCCGCTCTGACCTGAGTTTGGGGCTCTGGTCAGCCTTTCATTTTAAATTATTTGGGGCCCCAGGCTTGACCTTAGAGCAGAAGTTTGGGTTGGGCAACAGGCTAGGGATAGAAACTGGGCCCTGGAGGAGGCATCGGGACACTTGACGTTGCTCCCAGCCCTGCCCTGACTGCTGAGTGACCTTGGGCGGGTCACTTGCCCTCTCAGGACCCTTGTCCATTCCTTCACCTACGTAACCGGTGTGCTGACAAGAGCATGCTTCCAATAAGCCTCATGTCTGAGGGCTGTTGCAAGGCTCAGGACGAAAGACTTTACAGGAAGACAAAAGCCCTATTCCTCCAGATCTTGGGGGTCTTTACCGTTGCCGTCAAGCTGGTCGTCCTTGTGGTCCACGGCGGAAGAGTTGGGGTTGTCTCTGTCACAGTTCACCAGCAGGATGGCGCCCTGCCCACGGGGGCCCCAGGTCCAGGCCGTCTGTGAACCCAGCAGAGACGGGCACACTTAGGAACACGTGTGCCCCCCCCGCTCTTGGGGAAGCCCACCACCTTGCCTAGCACCTTGCAGTCTCACATCGCCACCTTGCCTAGCACCTTGCAGTCTCACATGGTTTACACATCTTGCTCCCACATCAGGTTGTATTTTGGTCCTGAGAGTGGATTTTTGCCTCCCCCCAAAACCATAAACAAATTCAGTTCATGCATTTTATAAAAGGGACCCAAGGGACTTCCCTGGTGGCTCAATGGTTAAGACTTTGCCTTCCGGTGCTGGGGGTATGGGTTTGATCTCTGTCAGGGGGCTAAGACCCCACATGCCTTGTGGCCAAGAAGATCAAAACATAGAACAGAAGCAATATTGTAACACAATAAAGACTTTAAAAATGGTCCACATAAAAAAAAAATCTTTAAAAAAAATTTTTAAATGAAGATAGGAGCCCAAGACAGTAAAATTGATTTCAACAGCTTTTAAAAACTGTTGGATTAGGAAACCAAGCTGAGCTAAACGTTTGTGTCAAGATTCAGATCTAAATAGTTCCTCTTATGAAAATTTTTAATTAACTCTTTCATGAAAGTGTGGGCACTATTCTTAGCAGCTGATTGCTATCTGTGTGAAGATGAAAGCAAATGAAGCACCCCTCCCATCAAGAATCTCAACAGTGATGACACTTCTGTCTGTAACAGAGCGTTCTGCCCCAGGGAGTGACTGCAATTTGGGAAAGACAGAAGGACAGATGCCACTCCCAGAGCTGCAGTTCTTCCCTTCACTGTGACTGATCCCACAAGGGGATCTTAATTTTTGACAGGTCCTGTCATCCTTAAGTGTACCCAGCATATGGGGATTGCCCTGATGGTCCAGTGAACAAGTCTTGGGATTTTCACCGCCTGGGGCAGGGAAACTAAGATCTTGCAAGCTGTGCAGCGTGGCCAAAAAAATTATTAATTAGTTAATTAAAGTCCAAATCAGCATAAAAATGTGCAGGCAGCTTTGAGGCTTCAGGGACACCATGAGGTTTATCCTGAGGTTTAAGACAACTTATCATCATCATTTCTGCAGCACACACTCCCTGCCCCCACCTGCCCCTTCCCTGCTCCACCCATTGCCTCTTTTCTGTGTTATTCGCCCCATGTGAACCTCTCCCACCAGTCGCTAAACTCTAGCGTAGGGGATTTATAGGGGATTTTTTTTTGGCCATGCTATGAGGGACGTTGTTGCTGTTTACTTGTTCAGTTGTGTCTGACTCTTTGCGACCCCATGAACTGCACCCCGCCAGGCTCCTCTGTCCATGGGATTTTCCAGGCAAGAATACTGGAGTGGGTTGCCATGTCCTTCTCCAGGAGATCTTCCCCACCCAGGGATTGAACCTGCATCTCTTATGTCTCCTGCGTTGGCAGGCGGATTCTTTATTACTGGCAAGTCCCACATGAGGGATCTTAATTCTCCAGCCGGGGATTGAACCTAGGACCCCTGCAGTGGAAGTGTGGAGTCCTAACTACTGGGCCATCTGGGATTTATTCACAGCCCAGATTTTTGGGCAGGGTACATCCCTGTCTGCAAATTTTCTTTGCTGTGTGTGAACTGGGTGAATCTAGTTTTCAGTTTGTGGGATAACACATTCTCTGAATCTACAATCATGAAAATCTAGTTTTGTAGACTCGATGGGACCTATATAAACCAAAGCAATAATGGTATTGGCGATTTTAATTTTCTTTTTCTTCCTAAACTTGTGTTTCTTGGCCTATTAACTTGGATATATGAAACACGCTGCTGTTCATCACATCACCACCAGGGGGCGGCAGAGGCAGGAGGTCATTCAGGGCCCTGCCAAGGTCAAGCTGTGTGTACCTGGTCCTTCACGCTTCCCGCGGGCTTCATTTTGCCGGTGCGGCTGATGTCTGCACTCAAGGAGATTTCTGAAATCCCAGGAAATAAGAGGACAGGGTTGGTGAGGAGACCAGACCAAGGGTGGGGCACTTGGTCTGGCCCCAGACGGACAGTCCTTTCCCCAGAAGGCTCACCTGCACGAAGGCTTCTTTGCCTCACCTTCAGAGGAGACACAGGGTGTAAGACTCCCCGTGTGCCCCAAGGCAGAAGAGCAGGGGCTCCTGACCACAGGCATCCTCCTTGGGTGGGAGGCCATGCCACAACCGGGGTGCCACCCAGACCCTGCGTGTCTGCCCCGTGAGCCCCCCACCCCAGGGCTTCAGAAAGAGTCCCCAGCCACCCCAGTGGGTGTATGAGGCAGAGCTCCTGCAAGGACGCCTCGCCGCCCCACAGCAGCCTCTGGCCCCACCTTCAGCCCCCCGTGAGCTTGCAGCAGGGGGCACAGTGGTTGCTTCGGTCCCACCTGACTTTTCGTTCTGAGTACCATGGGACAAATCACAGCCTCAGACATGCCTGCTCTGTCCAGATGGCACGGGTGAGAGAGCATATGCTTTCCCCTCATCTGAACACATGACCACACGGTCATTCCAATGACAATTGTGCAGTGACCTCATGAGATCACAGAATGAGATTGACCTGGGTGACCTTTTAAAACGCGCATAGCCACGTGCCAGTGCTGGGCCAGAGAGCACTGCACACTCGGCGGCCAGAACGCCCTGTGGCTCCGTTGCTAACCAGCTGTGTGATCTTGGGCAGGTCTCTTTACCTCTTGTACCTCAGTTTCTTCACCTGTAAAATGGGCTAATAATAGTAGCAATTTCATTGGATTGTTGCAAGGTTTAAATGTAAAGTCTTGGCACCCTGTCCAGCATGGTGAAGTGAAGTCACTCAGTTGTGTCCGACTCTTTGCGACCCCATGGGCTGTAGCCCACCAGCCTCCTCTGTCCATGGGATTTTCCAGGCATTAATACTGGAGTGGGTTGCCATTTCCTTCTCCAGGGGATCTTCCCGACCCAGGGATCGAACCCAGGTCTCCCACATTGCAGGCAGATGCTTTACCGTCTGAGCTACCAGGAAAGCCATAGAGTAAGTGCTAAATAATGATAATAAAATTATTAAAATGTGTTTTAATGAAATAATGAAATTTATTTATATTCATATTTATTAATGAAATAAGTAAATGACATTTATTATGAAATAAATGAATGAAAGCTTCACATGTTGTTCATATATTTAGTGTACATTTAAATAATGCTGGTATTATGATATTATTGTCTAAAATGAGGGCAAGTTAAAACACTTTAGTTGAAGAAGAATACTAAACAAATATGAGTATAGATCACTGATATGGCAAAAATGGTGAAGGTGGGATGTAAATTGTTTGGGGGATACTGGTCTATATTATTGTGTAAGATAGTATCATCATCTATTTTCCTCATAAATATTTGAGGTTTCAAAAAGGTATAGAGACTCACATGTAAAAAATCCACATGCCAATTCCTAAGCTGAGAAATAAAATACTGAGATGTAATTGAACCTCCCTGCAAATGCCCTATCTCCAGCTGTATTTGTGGTTTCCTGACTCGGGGAGGAATGTTTATGAACTGCCAGATGTATGGCTGTCTAGAAATTATTCTTTTCTCCGCTTGGTCTCAAGTAAGCGTCGGGGTGCAGTCTCTCCCATGCGGGGTGTGTGGAGGGGAGGGGGCTGAGCTCCGAGCTGCTGGGCGTCACTTACCGACCCCAGTGAGGTAGAGCAGAGCTTCAACCGGAGTGGGCGCGGGTCCATGGTATGAAATCTGCACCTGCGGAACAGGGGTGAACCACTAATGACGTCCTTAGTCATTCAGCAAACACCAAATGGCCTGTTACGTGCCAGCTCGGAGCGGGGGTCCAAGGGGACAAGGATGGGGCCCCAGCCTGTTGGGAACACCCCAGCAGGCAGGACTGGAGGGGCAGAAACACACTCAAGTGGCTGTGAGGCATAGAAGAGGGTCCTTCAGGAGCCGGGGCCCAGGGCTCACTCTGCCTGCCTGGTGTCAGGGAGCCACCCTTTGAGGGGGATCCAGGAGGGAGCGCAGAGTCCAGCAGTTGGGGGTGTGATGGGAGAGGCGTGAGAGGGAGGCTGGGGTGACAGCCACAGGGAACACTGGCCCTCAGCGGGAGGGAGGAGGCCTGAGGAAGCAGACTCGGAAAGCCTGGGGCCCCAGCCCTCCAGGGACTGGGGAGCAGGGGCTTTGAGCGGGGGCTGGCCTCTTCAGGGCAGGTGCTGTTGAGATCAAGAAACACCAACCCCCATCTCCCAAGGATCCAAGTCCAGGAGGAACCAATCCGATCGGCCCCTCCCGGCCGAGCATCAGGGGAACCACACTTCCAAGCAAGATGATGGAGGGGAGTTCCCCAGAGCAAAACCCAAGAGCTGCCCCCAGAGGAAGCAGGGCTCCCGGGGGCCACACTGAGGTGTCTGGACCTGCCCTGTAGATGGCGGGCACCCAGAGAAACGTCACAGTTACCGTCACCTTGCGTCTGAACTGTGGCGTCCACCTCCTGACTGGCTGCCCTGCCTAGATCTAATCGACTCACTCCACTGCAGCCAGTGGGTCTTTCTAATGTACATACACGGCCTCGCTGCTCCTGAGTGACAGGTTTCCGTTGGCTTCCTGTTGCCCCAAGAGGAAGAGGTCCTGGATGCCAAACCCTCTGACACTGGCTCTCTCCACCCTCCTTTCTTTCCATACAAGCCTTTTTCAGCTTCCCCGACACACATCTCACCCTCTCTTATCCAGAGTGCGCACTCAGGCCACATCCTCCACTTTGAGCTCTTGTTCCTTTTTTCCCCTCTTAAATAGGTCATTCATAGCACCCTTCAGCTTGCCGCTTCTTCCAGGAAGCTTACCCTGATTACTTACTCGCTGACCATCTTCAATGCCCAAGGTCTGTTCCTACAACAGGAAACAGCTCTCTGCCCCCGGGGAGAGACTGCTTGGCCTCCCCTGCTGGGAACAAGTGGTTATTGGCCCAGATCTGTGTGTGAGAACCTCCGGGGGGTCCTGATTATCCATCTGTAGTCAATGTGAGTACAGTGGGTCAAATGGTGATTCCCCAAAAGATATGTCCGCATCCTAATCCCTGGATCCTGTGAATGTGACCCCATTTGGGGAAAAAAAGAAAAAAAAAGATGTTTGCAGATGTAATTAAGGACCTTGAGATCATCCTGTGTTACCCAGATAGGCCTTAAGTCCAGTGACAAGTGTCCTGCCAAGAAGGAGGCAGAGAGAGACAGGAGGAGGTCTGGGCCACGGGGCAGAGACTGGAGCCACGTGGCTGTCAGTCTAGGGCTGCCAGCAGCCAACAGCAGCTGGAAGAGGCACAGAACCGATTCTCCTCAGAGAACTGATTCCAGAGAACTTGGTCCTGTGACACCTTGGTTTCAGACTTCTGTCCTCCAGAAACGTGAGAGGACATGTTTCTGCTGCTTTAAAAGTGTGGTCCTTTGTTACAGCAGCCGTACGAAGACAAATGCAAGGGCAAGACCAGTTTCCTGTGGCTGCCGGACTCTGAGCTTCCCAGCGGGCAGCACCGTTCCTAGTTGTTTATGTTATGTGACGCTCTCACCCATAGGCTGTAAGCCCCACAGAGGCTGCAGCCTCACCTTTTTTGTTCATTAAAATCTTCAGGGTCTGACAGTGCCCGGCAAAGAGAAGGCGCTTATTAAACATTTGCTGGATGAATAAATTTAATGAAAACCCTGACCTCCGTAACCCCCTGACATCTCAATGTGAGGATGCTACGGCTGGAACAAGCTGTCATGAGCGCTCCCGGAGTCAAGGAGGCTCTGAGCGTGGCTGAGGCCGCGGGTCGATGCCGGACAGACGGGCCTGCGAGGACCTGCTGGCCGCCCCGCCTCCCGGCCCCCCGCGCTGCCCTCACCTTCTGGTCGCCGGTGCTCTCGCTGGCCGCTCTCAGCTTCAGGCTCACGTCCAGCCCGGGCTCCAGGGGCCACTGGGACGAGCCTGTGGGACTCTTCTTGGCTGGAGGCCTGTGGGCGACCTCCACGACCACTCCTGGGGAGGCGGTGATGCTGAAGGACGTGTAGCCCTTGGGGGCAGAGCTGTGGAGGAGGCAGACAGGGAGGACAGACGGACACGGTGAGGCAGGGCCCGGCCCGCTGCTGCTGGCCCCGGGGCTCCTCCTGTCCCGCCAGTTGTCTTCAAAAAGGCAAGTACAGAGAGAAAGTCTACATAGAAAAAAATGGACAACGAAAGGTAAAAGGTGAAAACAAGCCTCCTCTTCCGTAAGACGGGAACGGCGCTGCCTGCCTCACGGGGGCTGGACTGAGCTGTGTGTGCCAAGCGTGCCGTGAGGATCAGCCGTGACTGTGAGCAGCGGGGCTGGAGCCCCGGGCTCGAGGCCTCCCCGATGGACAGCCTCCCCCGGAGCAGGGTGGCCTGGATGGCGGCGGGCCTCCTCTCCCCAGTCCTCACCCTCTCGGCCTGCTGCCAGCCTCCGTGTCCCCAGGAGGCCCCAAACTGCTGCTGTTCTGCTGCCCCTTTTCAGGAAGCGACACTCAAGGGAATGTGCCAAACAGTCCTCTGGGCACCTTCTCGAAGCGCAGGTGCTCGTCTGTGGTGGCGGAAGCCAGAGGCTGGCACTGCGACCATTGACCACAGCAATGACCCAGCCGTGCCCAGCACGAGCGGCTCAGACCACCCTGCATACCCAGAGCCGGGCGCGGGGCTTGGACACAATCGGGGTTCAATCAGCATTTGGGGAAGGAATGAATGAACAAAAGAACAGCCAGCGGCAGGCCCAGCACTGTCGTAAGTACTCAACAAACACTTTCAAGTTTTTCACACTCAGTCCCTGCAAGCACCCTACAAAGTGGGTATAATCCCCATTTCACAGATGAGGAAACTGAGGCTCAGTTGCCCAGGCATCTCAGCTCACCAATAGCATGGCCGGGTGTCCGCTTCCGCCGCTCCAGGCCAGAACCTGTCCCATCACACCCGTGCTATTACACACCCAAGGAGGAGGCTTGGCTGAGAAGCGCAGGGCAACACACTGCAAGGGGAACCAGGCTGGGGCCGTGACATCCAGAGGCCAGACCTGGTTCCAGGATCCACATACTGCGTGACCTCAGGCGAGTCGCGGACCCGCTCTGAGCGCCACGGCCTCGAGCGTGCAGGGACGCGGTCCTGCTTGCCTGCTGTTCCTCCCTTGCGGCGAGGCCCTGGGGAGCCCGCTTGTCTGTGGCGATGAGCCACTGCCTTGAGCCCAGGAGAAGCCCAGGGCCGCTCGGATCTCGGCTCTCCGGCGTCTGCCCGGCAGTGGCCGCAGAGGCTGGAGCCTGAAGCAGAACCCGTTCACCCGCAGCCCCAGAGCTGCCCGCGGCACAGCGCGTCCCCTGCTCACCCGTAGACGTCCAGCTGCGTCTCGGTGCCCAGCACGCACACGGCGTGGGTGGGCTGCCCTGGGGCCACGTGGACCACCGTCCCCCAGGCCATCGCTGGCTGGTGCACGTCCCTGCAGCTCAGGAAGCCCCAGGCTGCTTCCTTTATCCGCCCAGTGCCGGCGGAGGCCGTGAGTCAGCACCTGCGGTCCGTGGCCCGGCGGCTCAGCCCCTCCTCCCCTGGGGCCCGCGATGTCTCCTCGGCCCCTCCTCTGTCCTGGAGCTGCCCCAGGACCGGGACCCAGGTTTGGCACTGATGCCAGGACCGGTGGCGGGCGGGCTCGGTCAGCGTCCTGGCAAGAGCTGGGGGTTTCGGAAGCCTGCGAGCCGGGGTGCGGGTCTGAGGCGTCGTCCCCCGGCCCCATCCCTCCCTGGAGCCGCGGACACCTGGGTCCACCCAGACCTGCCTCTCTGTTCCAAACAGGGTATCAGAGAGGAGAAGGTGAGGCTGAGGTCACAGACTGGGCTACCCCTTCAAAGAGGAACCAGGAAGGACAAACGTAGTATATGCACGCGCGGATATGGAACCTGGGAAAATGAGACTGATGAACCTGTTTGCAGGGCGGGAACAGAGACACGGACGGGGAGGACGGATGTGTGGACGCTGCGGGGGAAGGGGCGTGGGGATGAACTGAGAGCTAAGACTGACGCATGCAGTCCCGTGCGGGGAGCAGAAGGCTGCCGGGAGCTGCTGCGTGCCTCGGGGGCTCACTCCGCGCTCTCTGCCGGCCTGGGCGGGCGACGAGGGGCAGCGGGAAGAAGGCTCCGAGGGCGAGGGGGTGTGTAGCTGATGTTCCTCACTGTGCCTCAGACACGAACACAACTTTGTAAAGCAGTTACACTCTGGTTAAAAATAAACAATAAAATAAAATGGATTAAAAAAAAAAGTCTAACCAGGTTTGGGACAAGTCACCCAGGCTGGGTCATCCCCGTGACGGCTCGGTCTCCTGGGTTTTCTGTGTGGGGGGCATCTTTCTCTGGCCTTCATGTGGAAACACTCACTAAGGCAAGCCTGTGAGGTGGGTTCTACTGCAAGTCCCTCACTGCGTCCTCACAGAGGCTCTCTGAGGTCAGCGCCATTATCATCCCTATTTCCCAGAGGGAGAAACTGAGTCACGGAGAGGCTACATGGCTAGAAAGCGGCAGAGCCAGGGTGGACCAAAGGCAGCCTGCTCCGCGTGCCTCATTTACCCCCTGCCCGTCCAGGCGACGCGCGCTTTTCAGATTTTAACACACCTACTTCCCACTGCAATTCAAGGTCCACATAGGCTTGTTATACTATCACTGCCCATTTTACAGAAGGGAAAACAGAGGCACAGAGAGGAAACAGGGTGAGCCCAAGGCGCCACGGGCAGCGTGTGGCCGAGCTGGAAGCCAGCGTTCCCTGCACCCGTGGGGACATCCTCTCTCTCATCGCAGAGCCCTGGGTGTGGGCAGCTGCCGCAGGCTCTGCCTGCTCGTGGGGTGGTGGGTGGGGGGCGGAGGTCCCAGAGGCAACAGCCAGAGGAGGCGTGCTGGGGATCTGGGTGAGCAGAAGCTTTGCTGAAGTCTACTAGATCTGCGTTGTTTAGATTCTGCTGGACGGCAAGGTGAATCAGTCACGCACACACACATGCCCACTCCTTTTTAGAGTCTGCTCCCACGTCACTCATCACAGACTAGTACGTCGAGCTCCCTGTGTATACAGCAGGTTCTACCACATCGTAGGTTCTTGTTATCAACAGTTACACGTTTCACATCTAGTCGTATGTGTATGTCAATCCCAGTCTCCCAATTTATCCTTCCCTCCTTCCTCCCTTGGGAACCACGTTTGTTTTCTACATCTGTGACTCTATTTCTGTCTTGTAAATGCGTTCGTTGTACCATTTTTTTAAGATTCTGCATATAAGCGATATCATATATTTGTCTTTCTCTGTCTGACTTTGCTCATTATGACGATCTATGTCATGTCACATGTCACTGCCAAGGGCGTTATTTCATTCTTTTTTATGGCTGAGTAATATTGCATTGTGTACATACATGTGTGTACCACATCTTCTTTACTCCTCTGCCAGCAGCCATTCCGGTTACTTCCATGTCCTTGCTACTTCCTTTCTACTGAACGTGAGGGCACACATATCTTTTCGAATTACGGTTTTCCAGTAGCTCTATTTTCAGTTATATTTTAAGGAACCTCCATACTATTCTCCATAGTGGCTGAACCAATTTACATTCCCACCAACAGTGTAGGAGAGTTTCCTCTTCTCCACACCGTCTCCAGCATTTACTGTTTGTAGATTTTTTTATTACAACCATTGTGACTGGTATGAGGTGATACCTCACTATAGTTTTGATTTGCATTTCTCTAATAATTAGTGATGTTGAACATCTTTTCATGTGCCTTTTGACCATCTGTATATCTTTGGAGAAATGTCTATTTAACATATATGGAGGTTTTTTTTGTTTACTTTCTCTGGCTTTGAAACAAAGCATTTGCCCCATTAATTAAGAGCAGGACTGTGGGATTAGTCAGGCCTGAGTTCCAACCCTGCTTCCGGCCAACGTCCCCATGAAGTAGATCCTATTGTGATGCCACTACTATAGATGGGACCATCGAGGCTTTAACACGTGAACTGGGGGTCAATCAGTTCAGTTCAGTTGCTCAGTCGTGTCCGACTCTTTGCGACCCCATGCACTGCAGCACGCCAGGCCTCCCTGTCCATCACCAACTCCCAGAGCTTGCTCAAACTCAAGTCCATTGAGTCAGTGATGCCATCCAGCCATCTCATCCTCTGTCGTCCCCTTCTCCTCCCGCCTTCAATCTTTCCCAGCATCAGGGTCTTTTTCAATGAGTGAGTTCTTCACATCAGGTGGACAAAGTATTGCAGTTTCAGCTTCAGCATCAGTCCTTCCAATGAATATTCAGGACTGATTCCTTTAGGATGGGTTGGTTGGATCTCCTTGAAGTCCAAGGGACTCTCAAGAGTCTTCTCCAACACTACAGTTCAAAAACATTAATTCTTCAGTGCTCAGCTTTCTTTATAGTCCAACTCTCACATTAAAGCACGATCACTGGAAAAACCATAGCTTTGACTAGACAGACCTTTGTTGGCAAAGTAATGTCTCTGCTTTTTAATATGCTGTCTAGGTTGGTCATAGCTTTTCTTCCAAGGAGCAAGCGTCTTTTAATTTCATGGCTGCTGTCACCATCTGCAGTGATTTTGAAGCCCAGAAAAATAAAGTCTGACACTGTTTCCACTGTCTCCCACCTATTTGCCATGAAGTGGTGGGACCAGATGCCATGAATGGGGGTGGGGAGACACAGCTCGGTCCATTGCACCATTGGACATGAAGGCTGCTTACAGATTTTCTGTGTCATAAGCAACACTGATGAGTTCATTGTGCCCGTGCCTGGGGTTATCGGCAGGGACTTTGTGGATTTATCTTTGTCCCTCTTTACCCTGTTGCAGAGCACTCAGTTCTTTTCCTAAAATGTGCCACATCTTGTCACTGTGTGTGTGTGTTTAAATGTCTGAGCCCCGACTAGGCCTGAGAGCAGGGCCTCGGTCGGTTTCAGCTGCTCCTCTGTACCCAGCATGGCTCCTGACGCATCCTGCGTGCTGACCAAACCCTTGGGGCTGAAGACCAGGGTGTTCTCTTGCACCCAGCCCAGTGCCTGACTCCTGGCAGGGCCCCTGGGGACAGGACAGCTTCCTGCAAGGCTCCCTGAGGCCCCTCCCCGCCCCCACCCCATCACTCTTGCAGAAGACATTAACCCTTTCAGAGCCTGAAAGGGACTTTGGGACTTGGGAAGCAAAGCCTTTTTCCCTTGAGGGCAGCTGGCTCAGAGTCTAGGCCAGAAACCCTGGAGAAAGAGGCCCTTTCTTCCCGCTGAAAGGCAGAAACTCCAGTGCAGCTGCTCCCTGGGAGGAAGTCAGCCTGGCTCTCCTCCTGCGGGCGACTGTGATGGCGACACTCTGGGCAAAGGAACTGGAGTCAGGCATCCTTCCCAGAGCCTGAAGACAGGACTGAACACGCTGCAAAGTTGCCTTTGGAAGAGACGGCTGGGCCATTCCGTCAGTGTTCTTCATCCACTGATACAGTTCAGATTCAGTTATTTAGCTCTTCACGCAGCAGCTATTCATGGAACGCCTCTGAAATCCCTGGCTCTCTTTAGAGTCTAATTAGGTTTTGTCTGAAACAGACTTACAGGGATGAAGGTGATGACAGAGACTGCCATGTGCTATTCTTGCCCCCAGGTCTTGGACCGTACTCTTTCTTTCTTTTTAAAACATTTAGTTAAATTCAGCCTCCCTGTTTGGTGTGCTGGGTCTCAGTCTCGGGGCCTTCCGTCTTGGCCGCAGCGTGTGCACTCTCAGTCTCAGGGTTCAAACGCTTGGTTGCCCCACATGGGCTCTGGTTCCCTGACCACGGATGGAACCCTGGCCCCCTGCATTGGGAGGGTAGAGTCTCAGCCGCTGGACCACCAGGGAAGCCCCGGGCTGTATTACTGCTAACTCTCACCGTAACCCCATGGGCAGGGCTTGGCCTTGTTTCTGCCGAGGTGAGAAGCACCGCGCTCGGGGCCAGACGGCCCCTAAGCGGGTTTCAAGCCCGGCTCTGTCTCCCTGGCTCTGCTCTCTGACGCGGCCCTTACCTCTGCCGGCTGCTGCTACGCAGCATCTGTGACCCTCACAGCAAACGGCGTCTGAATCACACTCTCCCCGTTTCCAGATGAGGAAACTCAGCGCTCGGGGTCAGGTAACTCGCCACGGCCCTCACCGTTGCAGACAGGAAGGGGTGACTCTTGGGCTCTGCCCCTTGTCTCCGTCCACGCACCACGCAACCGCCTCCTGCTCAGATCCCTCGGCCGAGGGGCTACAGTCCCTTTGAGCACAAGGCCCCCAGCCTGCCCACAGCTTCAGGTGGAAGACTGGAGTGTGTCTGGGTTATCCATACTGGCCCGCACTGGCCGGCACCCCCCCGCCCCCGCATTAAGGCGCCGTCTGAGAGCTCCTGGCAGACCCTCTCTTCCCCTTTCTGCTCCCGCAGGCCTGCCCCGCCCCAGCACCTGGCCCTGCTCTCCTGCTCAGGATCCATCCAGGCTCCGGAAGGATTTGGGGACACAGGAGCAACACCTGACTCTAGGATGGACCAGGCCTTCCCGGAACCGTTTTTACTGCACCCACACATGTGAACCCCACGGCGGTGTGATGGAGGGAAAACCTGTGGGTCATCGGCAGACGCGCATTACATCAGGGGCTGAGACGGGAGGCGGGATACCCATGACCTTCACTATGTCATCTCTGAGAAAAGGCCGGGGAGCCAGCTAGATGAACGTCAATGCCCCTGCATTCCTTTTCTGGAGCTGTCCAAAGGTAGCTCCCACCCTGTCTCTGACCCCAGGTGTCCACACCCCTTCCCTAGCACCCAGGAGTTCTCCTGGGGACTGCGAACGTGAGAATGTCCACACCACAAAAGCAGAACCTTTCTTTGCTCATTGCTAGACCCCTAGTCTAGCAATGGAGCTTACAGGAGTGTCTGCTCAGAGCAGGTGTGCAAGAAATACTGTGTCTTATTAAGTAGAAAACACCATTTATTTTAAGGTACATTCTTGCTCCATCACAGTTTTTGGAAAAGACTCTCCTTCCTCCATTGAATCGCTTTTCAACTTCATCAAAGGATCAGATGGCCATACTTGTGTGGGCTGTTTCTGCGTTCTCTATTTCATTTCCCTGATTTATGGGTCTATCCACACAGTCTTGATGTCTTGACTACTGTAGCTGAATCTTGAAATTGGGTAGACTAATTGCTCCCCCTTTATTCTTCTTTTTCAAAAGAGTTTCAGCTCTTATAGTTCCTTTGCAGTTTCATATAAGTTTAGAGTTATCTTACCTATACCTACAAAAAACAATTTTCTGGGATTCTGATAGCAATTGTATTAAACCTCTATATCAGTTTGAGGAGGACGGACATTTTACTGTGTTGAGTTTTCCAAACCCGAAAATGGTCTGCCTCTGCATTTATTTAGACCTTCTTTCATCAGCCTTTTGTAGCTTTCAGCATACAAGTCTTACACATGCTTTGTGAGATTTACACCTAAGTACTTAATTTTGGGGGAGTGATTGTAAGTAGTATTGTATTCTTAATTTTGTCCCTCTGTTCATTGTTAGTACATCAAAATTTAATTGATTTTTACCAATTAATCTTGTATCCCATGACTTTGCTAAATTCATTTATTAGTTTTGGGAGTTTTTAAGTGGATTCCTTGGGATTTTCTGTATAAATAGTCATGCCATCTGCAAACAGGGGCAGGTTTATGTCTTCCTTCTTCATTTGTATATCTTTTACTTCTTTCATTCCTTTATCACACTGGCTAGAATTTTCAGTACTAAGTTGAATAATAGTGGCAAGAATGATCATCTTGTTTCATTCTCAGTCTTGTGAGGAAAGCGTTTAGCTTTTCACTGTTAAGTATGTTGTTAACTGTAGGCTTTTTTTTTTTTTTTTTTTAACTGTAGGCTTTTTGTAGATGCCCTGTATCAGGTTGAGAAAGTTCCTCTCTCTAATCTGCAAAAATTTTAATCACGAATGACTATTGGATCTTTCAAAAGCTCTTTCTTCATCCATTAATATGGTTTTTCTTCTTTACCGCCTCAAGGGGTGGATTACATTGCGTTTTGTCAAACAGAACGCTGGGCTTCAAAGCCAGTGCGAGGAGAAGGCTCCAGCTCCTTGGAGGATGACAAGGTCATCACAATGTCAGGCACCAGCCAGAGAGGTCCAGACACTTCTGCCCACCGTACCTCGGTACTGAAGTTGCCAAGAAAACAGCCCAGTCAAGCCTTGGATGGAAACGCGTTTGCTCGAGTGGAGAAGAGAGAGTGCATCAGCTCCAGATGTCCAGCAGTCCCCCGGCCCCCGTGGCAGGGCGGCAGGCTGAGGGCACCCCTCTCATGCCTCGGGAGAAGGGCTCTTCCGCTTCCTCCAAGGAGCCTGAAATGGTGAAAGCTGAGGCTGTGCCTCAGGGCCACTGAGTACGTGTTTAAGCAGAGAGCTTATTGATTCTGAAATAGGGACGATGTTCCAGGCAAGGGGACAAGCCTGGCACAGGCTGCCAGGACTCTGTCTCTTGGTAAGGAACCATTCCAGCCCAGGACCCTTTCTGAAGTGGCCTAGGGGCGCCTAAAGACTGCACAGACCGCATTTATCAACAGTCCCGACTGTTATACCAGCGAGCTTCCCTGAAATAAACCTCCCTTGGTCATAATGTGTAGTTCCTTTTATATATTGTTTAATTCTATTTGCTAACATCTTGTTAAGAATTTATATCTATATTTATAAATGATACTGTTCTGTAGTTTGGGATTCTTCTGTACTCTTTTTGTCTGGTTTTGGTATCAGGGTAATATTTGCCTCATTAAATGAGTTGGGAAATGTTACAACCTCTTCAGTTTTTCTGGAACTGATTATGTAGAATTAGTGTTAATTTGTCTTTGAATGTTTAGTAGAATCCTCCAGTGAAACCATTTAGGCCAAGATATTTTCTTTTTTTGGGTGCTTTAAAATTGAGGATTTAGTGTCCTTAATAGATAACAGGATATTCAGATCACCGACTTCATGTCGGGTAAGAAGCATTCGTTTGCGCTTTGAAAGAATTGGCCCATCCCATGAAAGCTGTCAAATGTCTGTGTGTGCAGTAGCTTGTGGCATCCTTTTATCAAACGTTGATTGTCTACAGGTCCTGTATTGATTATCTCCACTACATTCCTGATACTGGTAATTTGTGTCCTCTTTCTTAATTTGTCAATCTAGCTAGCTGTTTGCCAATGTTATTGATCGTTTCAAATAACCAGTTTTTTTTTCATTGATTTTCTCTATTATTTTTGGTTTCAATTTCACTAATTTCTGCTTTTATCTTCCTTCCTTCCTTCCCCTTGTTTGTGTGTCTTTTGCTCTTCTTCACAGAGTTACTCAAGGCAAGAGCTTAACAGACTGACTTTAGATTTTCCCTTTTTTCTGGTTTAAGCATTTAATACTATACATTCCTGCTCAACACTGATGAGTGTCACCCATTTTGATATGCTGTCTTTTCATTTTCACTCAGCTCAGTTTATTTTTAGATTTCCCTTGAGATTTTCTCCTTGACCCATTGATTGTTTGGAAGTTCATTGTTTAGTTTCCAAGTGGTGTTTCCAGTTGGAGATTTTCCTGTTATTGTTTTCTAGTTTGATTCCGCTGAGTCAGAAAACACACTCTGTATGATTTCAGTTCTTTTAAACGTGTTGAAGTTGCTTTGTGACCCAGGGTATGATTTATCTGGTATGTGTTCTGTACGCCCTTGGAAAGAATGTTTATTCTGCAGTTCTTGGATAGTTCAGTTCAGTTCAGTCACTCAGTCGTGTCCGACTCTTTGTGACCCCATGGACTGCAGCATGCCAGGCCTTCCTGTCCATCACCAACTCCCAGAGTTTGCTCAAACTCATGTCCATCGAGTCAGTGATGCCATCCAACCATCTCATCCTCTGTCGTCCCCTTCTCCCACCTTCAATCTTTCCCAGCATCAGGGTCTTTTTCAATGAGTGAGTTCTTCACATCAGGTGGACAAAGTATTGGAGTCTCAGCTTCAGCATCAGTCCTTCCAATGAATATTCAGGACTGATTCCTTTAGGATTGACTGGTTTGATCTCTTTGCAGCCCAAGGGACTCTCAAGAGTCTTCTCCAACACCACAGTTCAAAAGCATCAATTCTTCAGTGCTCAGCTTTCTTTGTAGTCCAACTCTCACATCCATACATGACTACTGGAAAAACCATAGCTTTGACTATATGGACCTTTGTTGGCAAAGTAATGTCTCTACTTTTTAATATGCTGTCTAGGTTGGTCATAGCTTTTCCTCCAAGGAGCAAGCGTCTTTTAATTTCATGGCTGCAGTCACCACCTACAGTGATTTTGGAGCCCAAGAAAATAAAGTCTCACTGTTTCCATTGTTTCCCCACCTATTTGCCATGAAGTGATGGGCTCTGATGCCATGATCTTCGTTTTTTGAATGTTGAGTTTTAAGTCAGCTTTTTCACTCTCTTCTTTCAACTTTCATCAATAGGCTCTTTAGTTTTCTTCACTTTCTGCCATAAGGGTGGTGTTATCTGAGTATCTGAGGTTATTGATATTTCTCCCGGGAATCTAGATTCCAGCCTGTCATTTCATATGATGTACTCTGCATAGAAGTTAAATAAGCAGGGTGACAATATATAGCCTTGAGATTCTCCTTTCCTGATTTGGAACCAGTCTGTTGTTCCATGTCCAGTTCTAACTGTTGCTTCTTGACCTGCGTACAGATTTCTCAAGAGGCAGGTCAGGTGGTCTGGTATTTCCATTTCTTTAAGAATTTTCCACAGTCTGTTGTGATCCACAGTCAAAGTCTTTGGCATAGTCAATAAAGCAGAAGTAGATGTTTTTCTGGAACTCTCTTGCTTTTTCAATGATCCAGTGAATGTTGGCAATTTGATCTCTGGTTCCTCTGCCTTTTCTAAAACCAGCTTGAACATCTGGAAGTTCACGGTTCACGTATTATTGAAGCCTGGCTTGGAGGATTTTGAGCATTACTTTGCTAGCGTGTGAGATGAATGCAATTGTGTGGTAGTTTGAACATTCTTTGGCATTGCCTTTCTTTGGGATTGGAATGAAAACTGACCTTTTCCAGTCCTGTGGCCACTGCTGAGTTTTCCAAATTTGTTGGCATATTGAGTGCATCACTTTAACAGAATCATCTTTTAGGATTTGAAACAGCTCAACTGGAATTCCATCACCTCCTCTAGCTTTGTTCTTGGGTAGAGTGTTCTATAAATGCCAATTCAATTCTGTCACTGAGTTTTTTAGTTCTTCTGCATTTTTTCCATCTAGTTCTCTCAAGTGTTGAGAGAGGAGTGTTGAAGTCTCCAGTTATTGCTGTGAATTTGTCTCTCCCTTCAGTTCTGTCAGCTCTCACACCTCTTGCAGCTCTTTTGTTTGGAGCACACACGTGTAGGACTGCTGTTTTCCGGTGGACTGAATGTTTCATCATTGTCTGTGCCCCCTCCGTCCCTGTGAATTTTCTGCTCTGAAGTCCGCACTGTGCACGCACACTCAGTCGCTCAGTCATGTCCGACTCTGCGACCCCGTGGACTGTAGCGCCCAGGCTCCTTTGTCCATAGGATTTTACAGGCGAGAATACTGGAGCGGATTGCCATTTCCTCCTCCAGGAGATCTTCCCAACCCAGAGACTGACCCAAGTCTCCTGAGTCTCCTTCATCGGACAGACAGATTCTTCACCACTGAGCCACCTGGGAAGCCGAAAGTCTGCATTATCTGATATTAATAAAGCTATTTCTGTCTTTCTTTTGGATAATATTTGCATGCTGTATCTTTTCCATTCTTTTGTTTTTCAACCTACTTATTTTTATATGTTTGAAGTAAGTTTCTTATAGATGGTATATAGTTTTAAAATTTATTCTCCTAATCTGTCTTTTAATTGGTACATTTAGACCATTAATATTAAATGTTATTATTGATATATTAGGGCTTAAACTTGTCATTTTATTATTTGCTTTGTTTTGCTTTCCCTGCCTTCCTGAGGGCTACTTCAATATTTTTGAGGGTTTCATTATTTTGATTTATCTATAGCACTTTTGAGTTCATCTCTCGTTGTAGCAGACGATGGTGGGGATTCTGATCTCAGCCGATAGCTTCCTGGTGGGGAGGCACAAGCGTCCCTGGTTATTACTCTCCACCACCGGCCCCGCGTGTGAGCAGGCAGTCATGAGAGTCCTGCCTCCTCCACTGGCCTCCTGTGAAATAAAGGAGCAGTTTTATTATCGCAAGAAGATATCAACTAGATGTGTTTTGGGGGCAGGAACCTGAGACATAAAGTGAATCTCCCCTGGCCATAGAAGAACCACCGAGCCTGTGGCTTTTAGTCACTATGACAACAGAGAACTCCACGCCGGTGTCATTTAGAGGGGTAACGATTTACCTGAATTCAAGCTATACCTTCAAGGTAATTCTTTCATTTGCTTTGAGTCTGGAATCCTCTACCGAACTGAGGCTAACTTTTTTCAACTAATTGCTTTGCTGCCTGGTTGAATTCCAAATGCTTTTTTCTCTTCTCTGATTTTTAGCTATTTACATTTCATCCAGTCGGATGAAGCAGATCTCAGGCGTCTGTCTGGACTGCCAGGGCTCTGACCAGGGGTGTGGACCCGGGCAGGCTCAGAGCCCCGGCTGTCTTTCCTGCACCACTACCTGACCTGGGCGGTGGCGGGTAAGGGCTCAGGTCCACTGCCCTCTTTGTGCGGAGGAGGCTTCCCCGCCTTGGCCGGGATTCATTCAAAGGGCCGGTTCTTTCATCTTTGGGGAAAACAACCAGCTCATTATTTGAGAGTTTAAAGTAGACATTTCCTCCACCCCCATAGTCAAGGTTCTGTCTGGACCTGCTGGAGGAAACTCAAAATGCCTCTAGGGTCAGAGCTTTGTCTCCTGTGACGGATACTCCCCTGAGAAGACCTCATATTTCACATGGTAGGGTTATTGAGTTCCACAGTCTCCTTTTAAAAACATTTATGGGACATTGCCCCCGTCTTACTACAAGTGGGCTGATAATAACAAGTCTGGGGGGTGGGGAAGGGCTAGTTGGAGGAAACACAAATAAAAATATTCCCTGATTCCATCAGTCATTTTTGCTGTTTGGTTGCTGTCCAACTCTTTGCAGCCCCATTTCTGGCACATAATTTTATTTCCTTCTATATTTTATATACAGAATTTTAATTTTCATATCTTATGGATACTTTTCTGTTCTTATATAACTTTTAAAAAGAAATTTCCAGTCTTTATCCCAAAGGTAATGTTATTTTTTTAAGTAGAAAGAGAAATCCCTCCTCATTCACGTCTCTTGTTCCTCTCTCCACTGGTGACCTCTGTTATCAGTTAAGTGTGGATCCTTCTAGACTTTCTTCTAGAGCATTATGGACGATTGGATTAAGGCCAAGACTACTGTTGCACGACTTCTTTCACTTTACAGGTCACCAACAACCTTCTATCTTGTACTTTTAAATCTGTTTTTTCCCTCTTTTTTCATACATTTAAAATTTTTAAAATGTGTTCAAAGTAAATCATGCCCAGTTGAAACCATTTCCATAGGTAACGATTACTACTACCACCCCGACTAATCCAATTAGCCATTTCACAGGTCACCTCCTTTTGCAGCCAGACTTTTTCACTTAACTTGAAAGGTATTTATCCTATTATTGTAAAGACCTTGCAGGTTTCATGTGGTGGTGGGCTCATATAATCAATCAAACGAAAGGACCACAGTTCCATGTAAGTACCGTGTGCTAACCGATTGCGCCACTGGAGCTTCTGGACCGCAATTTTCCTACCTTAACATTTTTACCAAGCATGATTCTCATTTTTTGTTATCATGAATCAAAAAAATAAACATTTACCTCTGAAGAGGATCACTACCTTGTTTATTTTTTGGAAGATAGCATTCCTAATATTAAAAACTGTTTTCCAAAGAATTATATAAAATCACAGCCCTGTAAGCAGTTCGCACGAATGCTCACTTCTTCCTGGCCTTCCCGGCAACTAGTGTTTTTGTTTTCATTTCTGCTATTTTGATGGCAGTATTTCGTGTTTAGTTCCTAATGAGCCTGAGCAATGTTCCTCATGCTTGTCATCTTGCTTGTCTGTCCTGCGTGCTCTTGTTTTAGAGCACTTTTGATCAGGCAGGAGCTTAGGGAGGGAAAGGGCCAGAGCCAGGACCCAGGGCCCTGTGGGCAAGTTGTCGCCTCGAGAATCCATAGCTTTGCTTTTGTAGGCTATGATTGTCTTTCTCCAGCAGCAACTTGACGGTTGAAACTGGAGCTACATTAAAATAACACAGCTATGCAAACTTGAACCTGGAGCCGGTTTAAAATAACACAGACACCTCACGTTCCTCTCAGCCAGGCTGGGGGACAATCTTGCCTGGGGTTTGTTTGTTCAGTGGTTTGACACGCAGCCGGGGAAGCCGACAGGTGGGGCTGGGGACGCGTCGGGGAGGTCTGGGCGCAGCCTGCCGGCCTGGGGACCGGCTTCTCCGCGCTCCCTCCCGGTTGCTCCAGGCCTCACTGTGCAGCCCGCTCACCCGGCAGGCTGCCCGGGCGTCTCGGCTGCCGCTCAAGGACTCTGCGAGTGCAGCGTGAACAGACCTCCTGGTCCTATGAAACCCAGGGCCTGGAAGCCTTAACGGAGGAGGCTGAACCCCGGGGCTGACACTGGTCTTCACATCGGGGGCTCTGTCCCGGCTCTCGCTGAGCAGGGCCTCGGGCGATGCTGCAGGTTCCTGGTACAGCAGTTTCACCCAGTTCTCGGGCGTCTGCTGTCTGCCGGGTCCTCTCCCCTCGTCCTAAGGAATCCGGGGGGAAAGCTGCGATTTTTCTGGGATGTCCTGCTTTCAACTGCGATATCCCAACACATGCTTTCTCGACTGCCTTTGTGCAGAGAACTTCCCAGTGCTGTGTGCCCACCTAGTAGCATCGACTAGCGAGTCCTGGGCTCCGGGCAGGCTCCAGGTGAACCCTTGACACACATCACCTCAAGTGATCCTCATACCAACCCCGGGAGGAAGGGGTTGTCACCCTTGTCCTGTAGGCAAATAAACTGAGGCTCAAAGAGGTTAAAGGGCTCAAACAAGATCATGTACTGGTGGTAAAGGAGACCAGGACCTGAACCCAGATCGAGTTGATGGCAAAGCCTTAATCACAAGGCTCTACTGGCCAGTTAGGAGGGAAAATAAAAGACCCCAGGCGCTGGTTTGCGGAGCACACTTCTGCGCCTGGTATTGTGCCGGGTATTAGGGACACGGAGACAGAAAGGTTCTTGCCTTCAAGGAGCATCAGCAAAAGTCACAGAGACAGACCCACCAGGAGATCTCTCTCTCTCTCAGAGTGTATGTATATATATATATATGGTTTCCCTGGCAGTCAGCGGTAAACAATCCACCGGTGACACAGGAGACATGGGCTTGATCCCTGGGTGGGGAAGATCCCCTGGAGGAAGGCATGGAAACCCATTCCAGTGTTCCTGCCTGGAGAATCCCAGGGACAGAGGAGCCTGGTGGGCTACAATCCATAGGGTCTCAAAGAGTCAGACATGATGAAGCTACTGAGCATGCATATACACACTGTGTGCACATGGGAGAAATTTTAAGGAGTCAGCTCACATGACTGGAAGCTAGTGAGTCCCAAATCTGAAGGTCAAGCACGAAAGGGCCCCAAGGTAGAGCAGATGTTGTAGCTTGAGTTTGAAGGCAGTCTACTAGAAGAATTCCTTCTTCACTGGAAGATGTTAGCCTCCAGTCTGTTAAGGAGAGAAGGAAATGGCAACCCACTCTCATATTCTTGCTTAAAGAATCCCAGGGACAGAGGAGCCTGGTGGGCTGCTGTCCATAGGGTCACACAAGAGTCGGACACGACCGAAGCGACTTAGCACGCATGCATGCGTTGGAGAAGGAAATGGCAACCCACTCCAGTGTTCTTGCCTGGAGAATCCCAGGGACAGAGGAGCCAGTGGGCTGCCGTCTGTGGGGTCGCACAGAGTCAGACACGACTGAAGTGACTTAGCAGCAGCAGCAGTCTCTTAAGGCCTTCAGCTGACTGGATGAGGCCCACCCGCATTACAGAGGGTGACCTGCAATATTAATCTCATCTAATGTTGCACAGCAACATCCGGACTGATGTTTGGCCAGATATCTGGATGCCACGGCTTAGCTAAGTTGACACATAAAATTAACCACCATAGACCCTGTAATTTAGGATAGGGGTTCCTTTTTATCCCCCTTATCTTTAAAAAGAACTTTGTTGAGCAGCAGTTGGCAAATATAATTGTGAACATTTAAAGTGTTCAGCATGATGATTGATATGTGTATACACTGTAGAATGATTACCAAGATCAAGATAATTAGCACATTCGTCACGTCACAGTTAATGCTTGATGACCTGTGTATATGGGCGTGTGGGAGAATCCTTACAGTCTACTCTCAGCAACCTGTAAGTGTGCAAAACTCTATGATTAACCAGTTACCATGCTGCATGTTAGAGCCTCAGAAATCGTTCTTCTTACAACTGAAAATTTGTACTTAAATCACTATTGACTTAATAGATTTAATCACTCTGTTTTGATTTTAACTTAAATCACTCTATTTTCTCCTCATCCAATCTCTGGCCACCACCATTCTATTCTCCATTTCTGTGAACTAAAATTTTTTTCTGTTTTTTACAGTCCACAGATAAGTGATACCGCACAGTGTTTAGGTGGGTGTTCTCGCTCTTTTTTACTCCTTTAAGCTTTTTATTTGAAATAGAAGGTTCGTAGGAAGTTGCAAAGGTATTATAGAGAAGCCCCACTTACCCTTAAACAAGTCTGCCCCCCATCTTGTAAATATGTAATACCAAAACCAGGAAATTAATGTGGGTCCAATCTGCGTGTATTCGGTGTCTTTTTATGACACAGGTAGATGAGTCTAGCTGTCATCAGTTGAGACATAGACTCTATTCCTTCCCTGCAGAGACAGCCCTTGGTGCTGTCTCTTTACAGCCACACACACCCCCTGCCCCTCCACCTTCCCAAACCCCTGGTCCATCATCGTAATTTTGTCCTTTTGAGAATATGACAGGTGATCGTTTTTATTGTACATTGGAGTTTACTGATTAAAGGACAAGGTATAGCTGATTAAGGATAGGTTTCTTAATGCTTATGGGGTCACTTTCTCTTTGAGCATTTAAAGGAACTAACAGGGATGCCCTTAGCTTCCCTTCACTTTCGAAAGGGGAAACTGCGGCTCGGGGCAGAGCCATCGCTGGCCTGGGGTCATGGTCGAGTTGGTGCAGAACCAAGACAGGAGTCTGCTTTCTCGGCTCCCTGTGAGCATCTCCATCTCCTGGCAGGGCTGGGGGCGGCGTTCCTAGCTTTGGTTTCCGCAGAAGGAGACGCTGAGACAAGAGTTTGAGTGCAAGTCTTTATTTGGGAGGTGCCGCACGCCCTGGAGAGCGGTGGGGAAATGAGACAGGGAGGGAAGTCAGGGAAGGTGTGTTAGTAGCCTGTTTCCATGGTTACCACCTGTGGGTGCTGGGAGCTTGACCTGCCGGGGAGCCTGGGTAGTGGTGTAGAGCTCACGCCCCCGAGCAGGCCCAGGAGGGGCATCGATGCACCTACTCCCGTTGGTCTTGGCTAAGGGCCGCTCCTGGGGGGTGAGTTCCCTGCACGCTGGGTCTAGTACTCAGAGGATACCGTGGAAAGAGAGCAGGTGCTAGCACTCGGGGGCTGGAGCTCTGTGAGCTGAACGGCAGGGCATGGAGGGCACGGGCAGCATCTGTCAGAGGAGGTGGGAGTGTCCGCCCCCTTCGAGGAGCAGAGGACACTGGGGACACACTCCACCCGAAAACACAGGGAACGTTTTGCCTGCAGTGCGATGGTTCACAGACCCCTGGGGACACTCTCCCTCCAGTGACCCTTCCCTCCTCTCCCCATCCCTCCCCACCCGGAGAGAGTCATGGCTTTCTGACCACTGCCCCCCACCCACATGCGCTCAGGAACTCTTCTGGAGAGAGGTGCCCAGTTAGTACAGTCTGGTCACCCACGAGTGGGTGCCCTCTTGTTCCCCGAGCTTCAGAGCAGCTGGCCCCCTGGTCACCACCCTCAGCAGTCCTTCCCGAGGTTGGCAAGTCCTCTGCTGTCTGCTGCTGGAGGTTCTGCCCTGGTTCCGTGTGGGCCGTGTGGATGAACTTGAGCCACGCATGCGTGATTTCTGCAGTTGCCTCTGCATCTATGTGCACGTCTGCAAATTGCAAAATGTATCATGCATTCAGAGGAGGGTATAACATGCAGCCATTTTAAGAAGTAACAACAGAGTGGACGTCTTGTCAACCCCACCCAGGCTGAGGAATAAAAAGTCTTTAGCACCCTTGAATCTGTGAGCACACCTCCCTCCCCGCTTATAGCTTATAGACTCCTTTGGGTTTCTACATATGTAATCATTCTTTTCCAAACCTTCAACCTTTTATTTCTTTCTCTTGCCTTATTGTACTGCAAGAGCTTTCTGTTGAATGCTGAATAAAACTAATGATCATGGACACTCTTATCTTGTTCTGTATCTAGAAGGAACGGTTTCAACATTTCATCATCATTAAGTATCCTTTTTGATGTGGGTTTCTTGTAGATTGGTGGTTGTCAAGCTCTACCAGCACTAGAGTTACATGGGAGGCTTATTAAAACCCAGACTTCTCCCAACCCCAGCCTCCAGGGTTTCGGATTCAGAAAGCCTGGATGAGGCCTGAGGGTTTCCATTTCAGACAAGTTCCCTGGCCATGCTGATGCCCTCTGAGAACCATTCTGGTAGAAATTCTTTATCGGGTTAAGGAAATTCCTTTCTATTCTTAAAATTTTATTTTAAAATCATAAATGGAAGTTTCTTCAGCTTTTTTTCTAATTTATTGAGACAATTGTGTATTTTCTTCTTTGCTCTGTTAATCTACCAAATTGATTTTCTGACATGAAGCTTGCATTCTTGGGACCCATTTAATTTGATCTGATAGTGTGTAATCTGATCCTTATCCTCCTTTTTGAATGCAGTTGCTAAGAGTTTTACTGAGAATTTTTTTTTTTTCATTTATGAGTTCATTGCTGTGTCTATAGGTTTCCTTTCTCATGCTATTCTTGTCAAGTACAGTGCTTAGCTTGGGCTTAATACTAAAAATACGGAAGTCATTATAGTCATTATTATGCCCTTATAATAGAACTTACCCTGCTGCGTTCCCCTCGCCTGCCTGCCTCGCCCCTCTGCTAACCTGTGAGCCTCCTAAAGGGAGGGCCCACACCTCCTCACTCACTGCTGCATGCGCAGAACCTACCGCTGAGCTGGATACAGAGCGGGGACAGCTGTGCTTGTATCAAGGAGTGTGGGGTGGGGTCACAGGGAGGCTCGAGGGCGGGGATGCATGTACACGGCTGACTCACAGGCTGCCCTGGCGGCTCAGCGGTAAAGAACCCGCGTGCTAAACAGGAGATGTGGTTTGATCCCTGGGTCGGGAAGATCCCCTGGAGAAAGAAATGACAGCCCACTGCAGTATTCTTGCCTGGGAAACCCCATGGACCGAGGAGTCTGGTGGGCTACAGTCCATAGAGTCGCAAAAGAGTCAGACTCAGCTGAGCAACCAAACAACCGCGAGCTGATTCCCGTTGTTGTCCAGCGAAAAATAGCACAGCACTCTAGATCAATTACGGCCCAGTAAAAGCATAATAACGTGGGATTAATAAAATGAAATGGGGATTAAATAGCTGTACAATAAGAAACCAACAACTACAGTAAGGCATTCATCCTGTGGGCAATGAGGGGGACAGAAAGTAAAGAATAAACTTCGGTTGGATGCCTACTGTCTGCCAGGAGCTGGCTAGTCCTCAACCATCCGAAAGGTCAGCACTGTTCACAGTTCACAGACGAGTAGACGGGGCCCCGCCCCAGGCAGTCTCTCATCAGAGCTGTGAGGTGGCCGAGGACACTGACGCTGCCCCGTCCTTTGAAAAATGTCCATGTGTGGCAGGAATCGTTTCACATGCTGCCTTCCTTCTAGTAATGAGAAGTAGATGTCCAGCTCTGGTTCCCTTCTTGCATGGGCTGCTAGGGAGCTCAGAGTCTAATTATGAGCTTAACCAAAGGTGCTAGTTTGATTCTCATGGTCATAGATATACTTGTCCTTTCCCATGGCCTTTGTGTCTGAGATTTTTCCTGCTTTGAGGTCTTTATTTTTCTCTACTTTTTAGTCACCTATTTGCTGAACATTTCCTTATTCTAACTAGGCTGGAATCCCTTGAGAAATGTGTCAAGGGAATAACAAATGAAATATAGCAATAAGTGGGCTTCCCTGGCGGCTCAGCGGTAAAGAATCTGCCTGTCAATGCAGGAGATGCTGGCTCAACCCCTGGTTTGGGAAGATCCCACATGCTGTGGAGCAACTAAGCCCTACTACTGAGGGCTAACTCAGCAGTAGTTACTGAGCCCTAAGTACTGAGCCTGTGCTCTAGAGCCTGGGAGAGGCTGCTCTAGAGCCTGACCGAGCCCACACACTGCAACTACTGACGTCTGCATGCCCTAGAGTCCTAGAGTCCGTGCTCTGCAACAAGAGAACCCGCCGCAATGAGGGGCCCACGCACTGCACCTGGAGAGAGCCCCTGCTCCCAGAGGAAAGGCCTGCCGCAGTGATGATCCAGCACAGCCAACATAAACAAGTAAACTGTTTGCAAAATAGGCAACAAGTATAATGACTGAGCTGCCCCGGGCCGATCGCTCACACGAAAGCTCCTTCCTAAATGACGCCCTGTCCATACCCGCTCAGGCCTCTGCTCACCTAGGCCCTGGGAACTGCCCGGGGGCAGCTATCATTTCTGTGATGAAGATGTTTCAGATTGAGATAATTAACACTGAGATGCTGTTTCTCAGGATGCTGAGACTCATTTAGAGACCCAGGAAGCGTTCAAAAAAGAAACTACGGAACTAACTTTGCTGCTGGCCTTAAACCCTTCAAAGACAGCTCACTCCAGGGAGTCATTGATTGCACTTTCTTTGCGTCTGCGGGTTCACCACACACACTCACACACACACACACACACACACACACACACAGCTGATGAGCGCTGATAACACTCTTGGGGTTTTCCAAGCACGTGTTCCTCTCTAGGAATTCCAAGGGTGACTCCTGCCCCCTGAGATGGTATCAGCAACCACCTCAGATCCTTGCTCCCCACCTAACAAGAAAGTGCAGGGAAGCGGGAGACCCAGGTCTGGTGCCCAGAACTGACGGGACGGACGTGGAGTAGGAGAGGTCAGCCCCTCTTCCACCCTGAGCGGCGTGAGAACCCGCCCAATGCGGGGCTCGGCTTCAGCTCGTAAGGGAGTAGCCGCTGGCGCCTCGTGGTGGGCAGACGGGAGACGCCACTGCCCGCCCTCCCGTGAGCAGCCAGGGCTTATAGCTGTTGGCTTTTCTCGTTTGTTTTTTATTTATTTTAATTGAAGGATAATTGCTTCAGACGGTTGCTTTGGTTTCTGCCATACCTGCTGTCTCAATGAAGGCTTTGCTGTCACCCGACTTCTTATGGAAGCTCAGCTTCCCTCGTGGCTCAGCTGGTAAAGAATCCGCCTGCAAATGCGGGAGACCCGGGTTCGATCCCTGGGTCGGGAAGATCCCCTGGAGGGGGGAAAGGCTACCCACTCCAGTATTCTGGCCTGGAGAATGCCATGGACAGTCTATGGGTCGCAAAGAGTCAGACATGACTGAGAGACTTTCACTTCACTTTCAACATCTTATGTGTCCAGCTTAACCTAAAAAACATTTATCCTCAGAAAAAAAATAAAGCAGGCAAGGGACTTCCCTGGTGGTCTAGTGGTGAAGACTCCGCGTTCCTAATGTGGGGGGCCTGATTAGATTCCTGGTCAAGGAATTAGATCCCATTTGCCGCAACTAAGACCCAGCACAGCTAAATTGAGTGGAAAAAGCAGGCAAGGCTCCGAAGGTGGCGGGGCAGAAAACTCAAGGCTTCAGAGACCAACACCCCCCCTTTTTCGCTCGCTCAGGCAGGTTACTCCAGGTTACAGCCTCACTGGCACAAGGCTGCAGTCTGCGGGCTAGGCCCTCTGCCTGGCACCTGCTCAGGTCTGCCTCTCTGCCTACAGCAGCGCCTTGACGCGGGGACTGTCACTGTGCCCATTCTACCAGGAGGAGAGTACATTCAGAGAGCTTAGGTAATCGCTCGAGGTCTCAGACCGGCAGAGGCAAAGCTGGAGAGCATACCCTGGCAGCCTATCCCCGGCGCCCAGCTCCGGACGCCGCCGCAGTCCTCGCGGGCACACAGTCGGCGCTCACCAGGCATCCGCGGGACTCAACGAGGGCGGGCTGGGGAGGCAGTTGCAGCTCCTCCCCACCTGCAGAGCTCTCCCTGCTGGCAGATGAGCCTCAGTGCTTCCACATTGGCAGAGCGCTGGCTTCGCGGCTGTAGGCAGGGAAGCAGGAACCACGAAGATGCTTCCCCGCGCGCCTCCGGCAGCCCCCAAAGCTCTCCCCAAGGCTGTTCCTCCAGTTCCCCTGCAGAGACCCTTGACTCTCATCTCTCGCCAGGAAATCCCACTCTCAGGGGCCCTCGCTCAGCAGGCAGGACCCAGGACCACCGCGTGGATGGGGCTGGGGGGTGAGGGGCAGAGAGGAGTGGGGTGGGCCCGCGCCGTCGGGGCGCCGCAGAGGAAGACTCGTCTGCGTCCTGAAGGGAGGACACGAGGTGATTAGAGCTGAGACAGACGGCGGGGCCCTGGCAGGCTCCCTCTGTGAACCAGGTTTCTCTCCTGGCCCAGCCTCCTTCTCCTCCGGGTTCAGGGCGGCTAGGGGTCGACAGGGAAGCCCTCCCCTGGTCTGTGACGTGGACCCGGTACTGCAGGCAGTTGCCCAGCCAGCGGCCACCCTTCCTAGCGTCCCCTGCACCGCGCACTGCCGAGTCCTCACCGCTGGACTTGGGGCAGGGGTGACGCGGGCCCTGGTGGTTCAGAGTGGGCGTGATCCTCCTGCCTCTCTCTTCTCCTCTGGGGGCTCGCGGTCAGGGCCCAGACTGAAGCTGACAGAGCCTCCGTCAGCCTGGGCCCCTGAGTGGCGGCGTGGAGCAGAGTCCCCCACTGCCCCAGACATGTATTCACCATTCGGACCCGAAGCACCTTGGCCTGTTGGCCTGGGCAGGAAGGAAGCACATGTAGTGTCTGAGGCATCACACACTTCGTAGTCTCTTGGTTAGAGCAGCCGGCCTCCCTGAACCCACACTTACTCCCAAACCACCCCTGTTCCTTTTCCCTCCCTGGCATCACCATTCTTAGTGCGGTTAGTAAAGCTAAACACCTTCTAGATGTGTTTTCTCTTCAGACTTACGAATGCATACACCAGGAAGCAGCTCCAAGAATGGTCAGAGCCACGTTGCTTGTTAAGGAAACAGGGGAAGAATCTGAGACACACTGGCAGAAAAATCTCCTTCACAGAAAGAAAACTACACGGTGGTGAAAGGAATGAATCCCAGTGACCCGGGTGTGTATCAGGACTGTCTAGGAAGCTTTATAATATACGGATGCCGAGGCTGAGAGGTTTGGTCTCTGGAGGCCTGGCTGGAGGGGTCAGTGGCCCAGGAATCTGTGGTTTTAATGACTCTTCCAGGAAATCTTGTGCAGTTTGTTTAAGAACCTCTGGCCCAGCAAGAAAATTTGAATGCAGCAGGAGCTGTCTGGTTATTGGAGATGTCATCTCAGTCCAGGTGACTGCCATAAAAAGGAAGCAGTGCGTGCTAAGTCACTTCAGTCATGTCCAACTCTGTGCGACCCCATGGACTGTAGCCTGCCAGGCTCCTCTGTCCTTGGGATTCTCTCGGCAAGAACACTGGAATGGGTTGCCATGCCCTCCTCCAGGGGATCTTCCTGACCCAGAGATTGAACCTGGGTCTCCTGTGTTGCAGGTGGATTCTTTACTTCTGAGCCACCGAGAAGGCCCAGAAGGAGGCCATGCCCCCTCCACCCCCCGAGACTGCTGGCTGCAGATGAGGGGAGGGGCAGAGATGCCCAGGAGGACGGTGTGGCGGGGGTCGCAGACTCTCCATCCTGGCTGCGGGGCGGCATCAGCGGGCCACTCTCGGCAACACCCCAACCTCCAGACGGAGTCTCCAAGGGGGAGGAAGACTCTGCCAGGTTTTGAAAGCCTTCCAGGTGATTCCAATTTGAGAACCACGAGAATGGCTGGTTAAGAACCAGGTTACAGAGGTCACCCGCCACTTCACAGCTCCATGACCCGGGCAGGCTTCGTCATTCGTGCCTCAGTGTCCTTGTCTATAAAGTGAGGCTAATGATTGCAACTTCATGCTAGCCTGTCATGAAGAGCAGACGAGATGATGCGTGTAAGGAGCCTGGCACACGCCCAGTACAGCCCACGCCCACCATCACTCCGCCGTAGGGGGTGGGATGATGGTGACCGTGTAGGAAAGGACAGCTCCGTGGGCTCCGTCCGGCCGTCCAGAATTCCTCTCCAGCCACCCTCCCCCGGAGCCTCGGCCATCCCGCCCGATGTGCCCACCCTGCGGGGCTGTGGGGGAAGGGGCAGGAGACCACAGCGTTGGGCAACCTCCTGCCGGGCCCCGCAGTTACTCATTCCTGATTCTGAACGCAGCGTGAGTCAGGCGGGCCCGGGGCCGCCCGAGCCCTCAGTCCCTTCGAGAAAGACAGGCTCTCCCTCCCGTCTGGGCGGGAGCCTCCCCCGGGTCAACCTCAGGCTGCTGAGTCCAGCAGGCTGTGACCTGAGAGTTGCCAGGACAGCCTTCCCTTCCTCCCTCCCAAATCCGACTCCGGGTCTCAGAGGGTCTCTGTCCTCTATTAGAATGCTGACATTGGGAGTATAGATACACAGTGGTCACGTGGGCAGGGTCTGGGCGTGTCATGTAAGTCATCATTTATCAGGTATTACATGCCGGGCACATTTAGCTCCTCATATAACCCCACACAGGCTCTGTGAGGCAGACACAGCTTCACGCCCATTTGCAGAGGAGGAAACAGAGACTCAGAGAGGTAAAGCGTACCGCTGAGAAGGGCCAGTTCAGCATCGGGTCATCCGACTCTGGGGCACGTGGCCCTTCCGCCACGCGTGACGCTTGGTCCCGGGCTGAGGTGTGCGGGGTGTGCGGGCAGCGTGCCCTGAGTCAGGCCCGGCGGGGAGCGGAGAGGGCAGGACGCTTCGGACTGGGCGCAGCGAGTCCCCTCCTCCCGCAGCCTCTGCCGCCCAGCTCTCCACCCTGCCGGGGCCGCGGGCACTCCCCACCTCCAGGCCTCCGCTCGCCCTTCCCAACGCCCGGAAGCTGGCTCCCCCACTCACCCACCACCGCTCCAGGCCACCCTCCAGGGTCAGCCCGCTCTGGGCGGTGCCGGCTATCCCACCGAGGCAGGGCGCCTCCCCGTTATCCCCCGGGCTCGCTGCCTCCACTTTCATTACAATTTCCAGGCCACCCTCCAGGGTCAGCCCGCTCTGGGCGGTGCCGGCTATCCCACCGAGGCAGGTCGCCTCCCCGTTATCCTCCGGGCTCGCTGCCTCCACTTTCATTACAATTTCCAGGCCACCCTCCAGGGTCAGCCCGCTCTGGGCGGTGCCGGCTATCCCACCGAGGCAGGTCGCCTCCCCGTTATCCTCCGGGCTCGCTGCCTCCACTTTCATTACAATTTCCAGTTGTTTGTGCTTCTTTTCACGCTGTCTCCCTAGATAACGAACTCCTGAGGGTAGAGATTGTCTCTGGCAAATAGTTCATGCACGTTGAATATTTTTAGAATGAACAAATGAGGAGGTAACAGAGGTTTTGAACCAGCTTTTGCTAGGATATAATAGCTGGCCCAGTCAAGCCACCTTCAGGCTCCCTTGGGACCTCCGTCCTCACTTCCCAGGGTCAAGCTGACCCCGGGTTGAAGGAACCAGAATATGGGTGGGGGAGGGGAAGGAGTTGCTCCACAAGAACTCAGGCCTCGCTCTGGTCTCCCTGGGGGTTTCCAGGGACAAACGGGGCACCGCAGGCAGCCGTCTGGGGTGGTGATGGTGGAGGGGACTCTCGCCCCAGGCTTGATGAGGCAGCCTGCGGTGCCCTTAGGAGCCACCCAGCCTGCATCCATTGGACCCCAGGTCTCAGGCCGGTGTTGAGAGTCAGGACTGAATGCAAGTCCTGGAGGAAGAGTTTACGGACGGCATCTCTCTCCTGCCGACTCCGTGACACCTGTCGAGAGGCCAAGGTGGATTTCGGAGGGGGCAACTGTGGTCCAGATTGTGGAGATCAGAAGGGCCAGTCTGGTTGTGGTGGCCCCCCAAGGGGGTCCAAGTCCGAACTCCCAGAACCTATGAACACATTACCTTACATGGCAAAGGGGAATCAAGGCTGCAGATGGAATTAAGATCATGAATCAGCGACCCAGAGACGGTGGAGGAGCCTGGCTTATCCAGCTGGGCCCGATCACAAGGGTCCCAGGAAGTGGAAGAGGGCAGAAGAGTTGGGGGAATACGTGACGCTACGACACAGGCTCTGAACCTGGAGGAAGGGGCCGCAAGCCAAGGAGTGCTGGGGGCCCCTGGAAGCTGGGAAACATAAGAGAAGAGATTCCCCACTAGGGCTGCCTGAAGAAACAACGCCTTCCAGACTTCTGACCTCCAGAACTTTAAGATTATAAATCTGCTTAGTTTTAAGCCACTGAGCTTGTGGCAATTTGTTACAATAGAGAGGAAACACATGCCCTGGCTATACTGTTGCAGGGTGGACAGGTGAACCGTGTCTGCAGGGAGGACTGAGTTTGCTTGCTCTGCCTTTGAGGCAAGGTTCCTGGCCTGCAGGAGCCTTCCGGGGGCACAGGAGTCACGCTCGAGCCACGAGAAGTGTCTCAGACTTGTTGCTGGGTCCACCCGCGGCCTCACGAAGGGGACCTCGTGGCCAGTCTGGGGGCATCCAGGGCGAGAAACGCCTGTTTGGAAACACACCTGAGTTCTGATTCTAGGCACATGCTTTCTGGAGGCATGGACCTCCACTGAAATTCTTTCAAAAAACACAGTTTTCTCAACACCCTCGTTGGTCTCAGCTTCCCTTGGAAGTGGGCTTATTCTGTCAGAATCCGGTCACGTGAGGGGCGGTGGGAGTCTGTTTCAGAGATTCGAGGTAAGACGGTGGCCAGGAGGGGATGCGGGGTGGGGGGAGGCTGTGGGATCTTCTCTAACCGCCAGGAAACCACCCAGCCCTGGGGCCGAGGAAGTTGCTCTGAGTCTTGCATCTCCAGAGAGAACACGGGGGTTGGCAGGGAGGAGCCCAGGGAGCGACCTCCAGGGGCTCCAGAGCAAGCCCACGGGGCCTTTACGGGGCGGTCACGGCCTCCCCGCAGACAGGAAGGAGGGCGTCACTCAGGGCACACGCAAGCTTCCCCAAGGTCCACACCCCGGCTTCCCATTGCCACACTCACAATGCAACTTTCCGGCCACAGCCCAGACCCTCGCCCGGCCGTGTTCACCAGGTCCTGGCAGCCTGGCATTTGAGCCCTGGGCTTGCATTTACACATCGTATCATTGCAACTGGCTGTGGTGACCCATGGGATGAGTCCCGTGGCCAAGATGGAACAACCTCACAGTCTTAACCAAAATTTGGGCTTCTCAGCCTCAAATTCCTGGAGGCCTAGGCAAGCAGATGCTTCAGCTGCAAGAAAGTTCTCTGCTCCTGCTGTCTAGAGGGAGCCACGCTGTTTAGATTCATGCTGTTTGTGTTTCTCTTGATTTATTAGCCAGTGATGGAAGCACAGCTGGACCCACACAGAGCACCCATGGAACTGACAAACACCTGGAGAAAGCCACGCCACCCCCTTCCCTGCCCACCTGAGCTCAGACTGGTCCATCCCCACCCAGAGCCCTCCTGTCGTGAGTGGTCTTGGGGGGGTTGGCCCCACCAGGCCCCCTCTCCTGAGGCAAAGTAGGACGTGGAGCGTTGACCTAGGGTCAACAGAAAGCCCAGGACTGATGCTACGAGGGGTTTTCCCTCCTGCAGAGAGGCCCAGGGCCACTAAAGCACCTTATGTCTTATGAAGGACATTTTCCACCCTTGCACCCAGTCTTCCCAATCTCCAAGAATTCCCCAGATATTGTCATCTCCAAGAAATTCCAGGAGGATTTAGAACCATACCCAATTTCTAAAGGTCAGATGATGAGATGTTTCTCAGGCTAAGTAAGGCGTGGCTAATGTTGCTTCAACACACATCTAGAAGCACGTACTATGCTGGGCGCTGGGCAAGGGAGATTTCAACAGCTGGTCAGAGGCTTGGGAGTTGGAATGCTGGTCCCACCTCAATCTAAACAGACCTCTGCTCCTTCACTGTGGGTGAGGCTCTGGGCTAAATCTCTCCTGTCCTGTGACTTTAGGAAATGAGCTCCCCTGCAGAGCGAGAAGCAATCAGACCAAAGCAGGATCGTGGGTCCTTCCTGCCTTAGGACACACAGGCCCAGCAGGCAGAGGAGAGGTGTGGATGTTTCCTAGACTCCAGGGGGTATTAGGCTCCACACAGAGGATTTGGGGGTGGAGAGGGGGCTGTTTGGAGGAGTCCCCATGGGTCATGCTGATCTGCAAGACAGACCACAAGAAACGAGGTCCTTCTTGGGAAGCCAAGGTGGTGAAGTCTGAGAACCGCATGGGCGGCAGGCAAGGCGTTTGAACACTTGGAGGCAAAAGCTTCCGAGCGGGAGCTCCATCCGGAACCTTGGGGTCTCTTGACACTTATTGTTCAGGGGCCTGTTTCGGCCTCCATCACCGAGGCGGACGGCCCACCCCAGGGGTAAAGGGTGGTGGCGGGCGGCTCAGGGCTGCATGTGCCACCACTTGAAGGAGAAGGGCTCCCGGCGCACGTTGGTGCCGCAGTGCACCTCCCCGTGCAGCATGTGGTACGGGGTGAAGTCGTCGATGAAGACGCAGTGCAGGCCCAGCGGCTCCAGCAGGGACCGCACCTTCTCCTCCAGGCAGCAGCGGCCGTTGATGACGGGCCCGAAGGGCTTGGGGATGCCCAGGTGCTTGCCCAGCACCAGCATGTTCACCTGCAAAGAAGGGGGCGCCCAGGTCAGGGGGAGCATCGGCTCCCACCCCAGCACCTTCTCTATGCTCAGAGGGGCGCCCAGGTCAGGGGCGGCATCGGCTCCCAGCCCAGCAGCTTCTCTATGTTCAGAGGGGGCGCCCAGGTCAGGGGCAGCATCAGCTCCCAGCCCAGCACCTTCTCTGTGCTCAGAGGGGGCGCCCAGGCCAGGGGCGGCATCGGCTCCCAGCCCAGCACCTTCTCTGTGCTCAGCGGGACCTGGTGTTGTCTTTGAAGCAGCCTTGCAAACAGCCACTTGCCGCTCCAGGCAGTGAGGGAGGGACGTGGTCTGGCAGGAGCTCTAAGCAGCTATGGACGTGCAGAGCTCACGACGACGTCTCTCCCAGGGGGCTGCCCCCCTTGTGGGTCGGCTGTGGCAGCCGCCACGCCTCTGCTACGGAATCCCGAGCTCCCAGGCTACAGCCGAGGGGACCAGGGTAGATGTGTGACCCAAGCTGGACCAGTCAGATTCCCTCCTCGGGCGGTGCTGTTACCGCGGTGGGACAGCTGAGTCTCTCTCCCTGTGTCTGCACTTCTCTGGGGCCATAGTAATGTTCGTCCCCAGGGACAGAGAAGATAGGGAAGCCAAGCAGGAGAGGAGGCTAGGAGGAAGGGGAGGGATGAGCGATGTAGACGTGGAAACAGGAGCTGGTTCCAGCCCCTCCTAATGCCCCCCACAGTGGCCACCCCTGCCATGAGCCTTATGCTAAATCTTCGGCTCTGGCTGAAACCCGCTCCGGTGGTCTTCTGTCTCCTACAAACACAAGAATCCAGACCGCTGCACCAGCTTCTGGGGGCACGGACCTCGTGGCAAGGCCTCCTTGGAGATGCAGGAAGGAAAGGGAGTAATGAGAGGCTTTGCAAGTGGGGAAATCAAAGAGGGCAAAAAGGCAGAAAGGGGAAGGAAAGGAGGGATGAAGCAAGGGTGGTGTGGACAGGCTGCCCGCAAGTCACTGGGCAAGTCTAGTTCCTCCGAGGGATGGAGGTGGGGAGGGTGCAGATGGGGAGGGGAAAGGGGCAGGAGGGAGCTGGCTGACTGACCGCTGGGCTGCTCGAGGGGTGGGCCTCAGAGAGCGCCCGGGGGTTCACTGTTAGAAAGGCAGCGAGTCTCAGGCCCTGCAGGATCAGAACCGCTGGGGTGGGGCCCCGACGACCCAGTGTTCCAGATGCAAGTTCAAGTTTCAGAGACACCCGAGGCAAAGCCCCCAGCGCTCAATCAAAGGCCACTTCTTCCACGGAGCCCGCTTGGGCCTCCAGTCCTGCCTCTCGGGCTGGAAGTGCTTTGCTTCACCTCTGAACTGGCAGATCACTCTACCACACAAAGTAGATCTTTGGGACAAACCTTCAGGGAGGTGAAGCGAGCTTCTCCCCGACCAGGTTTGGCTGGCAGCTCCTTGGGAGCAGGGAGCAGCCAGAGGCATCTCTGCCTCTCACACGGGGAACCTTAAATATGCGGGGAGTGGGTGAGCATCCGGGAGCTGGGGGAAAGGGAGCAGCAGGGGTATCTGACCTTCCAGTGGATGCTACGCGCACAGCCTCATGCAATCTTTCGCTCACTCCACAAATACCGAGTGAGTCCCTGGGAGGAGAGGAGGGCCCTTGCCTGATGGGCCCAGAGTGCTCAGCTTGGCCAGTGAGCATTTCGTAGTGTCCGTGACAATCGGTCAAGAAGAGCTCCTTCTGCTGGGACCGTGGGACCTCGGAGTCTCCCTGCCCCCAGCCCCGGCCCCTCAACCCCAAACACAACTGCAGCAGGTGTTTGGCCCCCGGGGGCGGGGAGGCTTGGCGCCTAATCTGACAAAACCGTAAGTCCTGGCTGACGGTCTCACCAAGTCCGGGAAGAAGGCCACGGCCTTCCTCCTCTCTGTCTTGAACAGCTGCGGGATGTCCACGATGTCCCGCTCGGCCAGGCCCAGCTCCCGCTTCAGCACCTCCCGGTTCCAGTCGATGCAGCTCTGGGGGCGGAGGACGGAGGGGGAGTCAGGGAGGCCTGGCCGGTGCCGGGAGGGGGGCATCCCAAGGGGCACGTCTGCTCAAGGATGGACAAGATGCCCAAGTGCCCACAGGTCGGCCCTCCACACAAACCTCCCCTTGTGCACCTTCATCGGAACACGCCTGCTCGGGTCCCCCCACCGCAGCCTCTCCCCCTGGCAGGGCCCACGAGAGCGTGGCTCAGGGCACTCCGTCCACCCGCTCCCTTCTCTAGATAGAGCCTCGCTCTTTCGGGATCAAGCACCAGACCCCGCCAGCTCCCACATTTCTATGTCCCAGCCCCTGAGCCACAGACAGAGGAGCCTGGCGGCTTCAGTCCACAGGGCAGCAAAGAGCTGGAGATGACTGAGCACCCACACAGGAACCTTCACAAGGCCCAACGCTTGCCCTCAGCTCAGACATGCAGATACAACCAGCCCTGCGCATCTCCACCTGGATGTCTGACGGGCACGTGAGGAGTCCAAAGACAAGCTTTCATCTCTACCCACCCCTCCACGCCCTCCCTACCACATCCTCAGCTCTGGAATCACCGCTGCTCAGACAAAGGCACTGACAAGTACGCGCGCCCACACATAGCTGGTGGGAGCTTGCCTACAGCACGGGGAGCTGAGCTAGGGGCCCTGTGATGACTCTGGAAGGTGGGGTGGGGGTGCGGGAGGGCGGGGAGCTGGTGTTAATCAGCTGACCCACTTCCCCGTACAGCGGACACTAACACATCATCATAAAGCAGAGTCAGGTTCCCAGGTAGCTCCGTGGGTAAAAAAGTGTCCGCCCCCAACGCGTGAGATGCAGGAGAAGTGGGTTCTGTCCCTGGGTCGGGAAGATCCCCTGAAGGGCATGGCAACCCACCCCAGTGTTCTTGCCTAGAGAATCCCATGGACAGAGGAGCCTTGTGGGCTACGACCCATGGGGTCGCAAAGGGTCAGACACGGCTAAAGTGACGGAGCGTGCAGACCGCACACTCCAGTGAAAAAGAAAACCCTGCAGTCATTCTTGATGCCTGTCCTCTCACTCTGCCTCTGTCAGCGAGTCCCGCGGCTCTTCCATTTACTTGCAAAACACGCCGGATCCGACCCCCTCCACCTGCCCCGCCACGCGGGTGGAGCACCGTCCCCTGCGGCCTGGCCTCCGGGAGGTCTCCTCATGGGCCTCCCGGCTTCTTCCGCTCTTGCCCCACGTGGTGACCATGACAAGGCTCCTCATCACTCTCCCCCCGCAGGAGTGGAGCCCACGAGAGCCAGCTGTGAGCTCCGGCTCTGAAAGCCAGCCGGTGTGCACGGCGCCCGCTGTGCACGGCCAGGGGCTAAGCGCAGGGACAGAGGCAGAGGGTGTCTCCAAGCCGAGCAGGACCAGAGGCTGGCTCTCGGCTTCCGCCCCGCTTTGCTGAGCCTGATGGGGCGGGCTGCGGGGCGTCAGGGACCCGCCCGCCCTGCCTGCCCCTGCCCCCAGGGCCAGCTCGCCCGGCCTCCTCCACTCCTGAAGGCATGCTCCCTAATTCAGTCTCTGCGAGGGTCACCCCCATCCCGGCGTGCGCTTCTCGGAGGGCCCTGCGCTGGACATTGTCTGTTCTTCTGGACCCCTGTCCCCCTTCTTCCCTGTGCTGCGTCCTGGGAGGCTGACCCTTGGGAACCAGGGGCCCCTGAACCCACAGGCTTCCCGCTGGGCTCAGCCCGTGGGGGCGGTTGCCGAAGGTGCGGGCGCTGCTGGGAGTGGTTGGGGTCACGGCAGGTTGACTGTGCAGTCCCAGCTCCCGTCTTACAACCTCTTTTTTTTTTTTTTAATTTATTTATTTAATTGGAGGCTAATGACAACATTGTGGCCGTGTTTGGAGCGACCCCCCCAGGTTTCAGTAACACGCTCCTCGGCCAATTCCTCCAGACCCGGGGGAGGGGAGAGCTCCCCTCTTCCTACCCTGGGGAGGTGGAATAGGCCCTTGTTGATTTCCTCAAGCCCGCCCTGTGCCTTTGCAAAAATCCCCTTTACTGAACCGCTCTCTGGTATCCACTTGAAGTGCCCTTGCTCCCCGCTGGGACCTACTGTCACTACCCCGGCCCCTTGCCATAAAAGAAGACAGACTCTCAGCCCAGCAGCAGAGAGACCATTTCAAAGCGTAAGTCAGATCGAGTCTGCCCTGCGCTCAGATCCCCAGACGGCCTCCAGTCACACCCAGAGTCACAGCCAAAGCCCCAGCGCTGCCCTGCAGGGCCCTGGGTGGCCCCCTCTCTCCTCATTCCTCTTGGGCCCCCAGGTTCGTCCTTAAACGCTCCAGGCCTCTTCGTTCCGCCTCAGGGCCATTGTCTGTGCTGTTCCCTCTGCCTGGAATGCTTGTCCTTGCATGCACCTGGCTTGACCCCTCATTTCTCTCAAGTGAAAGCCGGGATTTAGAGACTCTCTGTCTGGGCCTGTTGCCCTCCCCACCCCCCTCCCACCCTGGGCTGTCCCGAACCGTGAGCCTCAGACCTCTGTGCACAACCCCATCCCCAGCCACGCCTACCCCCATGCATGGCGCACGGCCCTCATACCTGCACAAACTTATTGTAGCTGATGAGGTTTTCGTTGGAGAGAACCTGGCTGATGGAGACAGTGTTGACCTGCTGGTTGCCTGTGAAGGACAGAAAGACGAGGGGCAGGGTGGGGCAGCCCCAGCAGAGAGGGCCACCTGCTCTGGGGAGCAGCCAGCAGAGACCAGTCTCGTGAGTCGGCAGCTCCCTGGCGTTTCCGCCTGACCTCTGAGCAAGCCTGGGTGTGTGAGGACGGCAGGGGCGGGCAGCTGCAGCGCATGAACGTGAGGCCTTCGTCCGAGCACATCAGAGCAGTGATGCTCGTTATTGGAAATGTAACCCCCACCCGCACCGGGCATTGGATGATGATTGCTCTTTTTTTGGCTAGGGGTAGGGCGGGGAGCTGGGTCACCCACCTGCCCACCAGGACCCATCCTCATGGACACCGCTGAGCCCTGTCCCTGACCTCCAAGAGGCACTGCAGAGCAACGGGGCTCCCCCAGGCCCAGCTTTCCTGCCAGCCTGATGAAGTGCCCGTGCAGACGGGCAGGACAAGGGAGGTCAGAGCCAATGTCCTGCGACCCTCACAGCTGCCATTGCTTAATCTCTTACCCTGCACAGGCCCTGAGTCCAGGGCTCTACACTCAACACCTCATTTAGTCCTCACAGCAACCCCACAAGGCGTGCATTAACACCCCACTTAACAGATGAGGAAACTGAGGCTCAGAGAGGCAAAAAGATTTGCCCCAGGCTTTGCAGCTGGGAAATGGGGGTCCTGGTGATTCAGACCCAAGCCAAGTGCTCATGAAGGGCTGAAGCCTCGACCAAAGGCTGGACCCACCTGCCCACGTGCAGGCTTGGTTCCCCTACACCCCCTCGGAGCAGAGACGCAGCCCCACAGCATCCCCATGGAGGCCGCTGGGCTGGCCACCTCCCCTCTCTGAGCTCCACATCCTCGGGTGTGAAGCAGACTGGGTCATCCTCACAGGCTCTCCTGGGGTCAGATGGGAGCAGATGCCCGGAGCACGCAGCCTGGGGCCTGGCACGGTGCATGACCACTGAGGCCGCTGCTCCGGTATCAGCTCTCTGGGGCCACCCGGTGGTTACATGTGGCTCAACAGCTGTGAGTTCCCTCACTGCTCGGCTCAGCCTCTGTCTGGGCCCTGCTCACTGCAAACCGCTCCTTCTAAGGAAGGAAGGTGAAGATGGCTTTCCCTCTGCCTGGTACATGAAATTTGGATTTGAGAATTTTTCAGGTTTGATCGGAACTCAAGAAGTCTGTTCACAGTCCCGATGGGAGAGAAGGGGTTGGGAGAAACTGTATTTCCTCCATTTTACAGCTGGGGCTCCAGAGGGGTGGGAAATAGACGTGGGAAGTTACACTTGGGAGCGTTTAAGTTCTGTGAAGGCTTTTCTCTTGGAGGGAGGTTTGGTCCAGGGTAGGACTGTTCCTCAGCCCGGGCTCCAAGCTCCCAATAGATGTTCCACTGATCAATCAGCAAAACACAAATTATTCAGATTATCAAGACAGCGAGGGGCAGAGCATCAGATCCCAAGTGCTAGGCCCTTCGGCGCAGAGGACCCTGTATGACTGTGCTGGTCAGGTGCCCCCAGAGCTGGCCGCATCTCCACTGTGCCCGTGACCACCCCCCATCACCCACCATGGCGCTCCCTGCCAGCTCTGCTCCCGCCATGGACAGCGGGGCCTGCTGCGCCAAGGGGTCTCAGGCTCAGGGGGACAGGGCTGCCTTACAGCAGGACACTCCTCTGTCAAGCCGTGATGTGGCAAGGGGGGAATAGCAAAGCGGTGATGAGGGGCACAGTACCCACCAACAACCCCTTGGAACAGGAGGGCGCCCCCGTGGCCCCACTTCTGCTTTTCCTGGAAGAGCTTGAAGCAGGCGCTGGGGCTGGCCAGGAGCATCCGGAAGCCCTGTGTTCAGAGAACAGACTCAACTGAGCCCTCGCCTCCGCTCACCTCAGCCCCGGGCCCAGCGCTGTCCCCCGCGTCCTCACCTTCCCGTCAGCGGCAGGGACGAAGCTCAGAAACTCATCCACGTGGCCGACCGCCAGCCAGTCCACGAAGAGCTCCACGGGCGGCTGCACCTTCTGGGCGTGCAGGAAGTCCCGGACCACCTGGGTGACCCGGCGGCCCCTCGACCTGCGGCCCAAGGGGTCAAAAAGAAGTTAGCCAAAAAGAGTGTGCACAGAAACACAATGACGAGAGTTCAAGATTCTGCGACGTCTGTAAAAAGCACGCGCTGCCTTTGTGATCAGGAAAGATAATAAATATATATTTAAGTTACACTCAAGGTGAGCTCTCTATGAGGCAGACACAGGCAGGTCAATCACAGCTTACCATCCAGGCCTCCCATCCAGGCATATCCTCAGGCCCACCCTCACACCCCACCCTCGTGTTCTCCAAGCAGCAGATGTCACCCCCACATTCAGCCCACGCTGGGCAGTTCTTCCTGGGGCTTAACTGACACCTCTCTTGCTGCAGCCTTGCCTTCTCACACATCAGCAGGGCGGGAGGGTGATCTTGTCTCACAGTCCCAGCATTTTATTTTCGTGAACTCAAACCCCATGTTTCTCTTGCCTTCTGAAAAAGTATCAAATGGCATGGCCCAAACATCCTCTGTCTGTGAGATCACGTCTTTGAGGATGGGTGGTCCCCTTCAAAGCTTCTGGTTTCACCTGTTATCTGATCACAAGTCTGTTCTAACCACTTTGCTGAATTTGATTGGCTCTGTCTTAGCCTGCTGCTGCTGCTGCTAAGTCGCTTCAGTCATGTCCGACTCTGTGCGACCCCATAGACGGCAGCCCACCAGGCTCCCCGTCCCTGGGATTCTCCAGGCAAGAACACAGGAGTGGGTTGCCATTTCCTTCTCCAGTGCATGAAAGGGAAAAGTGAAAGTGAAGTCGCTCAATCGTGTCCGACTCTTCGCGACCCCATGGACTGCAGCCCACCAGGCTCCTCCGTCCACGGGATTTTCCAGGCAAGAGGACTGGAGTGGGGTGCCATTTCCTTCTCCGCTGTCTTGGTCTATTCCCATAGCAAATAACCATTGTCACAGGATTCCTTTTGTTTCCCCTCAGCACCCCTGTGTCGTATATGGAACAAGACAGTCACTCTGCCCTTCTCTGCCTCACTGCTGTCTCAGTTTTCATGTCCTACACCTTCCTTTTGCTCTCAGGGAAAGATCTGATATTAGTCATTTACATCATAGTGTGAACAATCATTGATTTAAATGCAATTTCTCCTGGGCCTGTTGAGACTTAAAACATTTTTCATCTATAATTATTCATTGGTATCAGCATGGATTATTTTATGAATCAGAAGACCCAAGTCTAGTCATAACTTTGCCTCCTGTGTGACCTTTCCCGGGTGACTCACCCTCTCTGGGCCCACTTGTAAAATGAGAGTGTTGGACTGAATGAGCTCTTGGGTCCCCTTGCTCTGGGCGTCTCAGACCCCCTGAGATGAGAGTGGACGATGTCTGGGGGGGCAGTCCTCTGCTCCCAGCACCAGCACGGCCTGGACTGCCATTTCATCACTGGTCCTCTCTGCTTCTCTTCCAGGAGCGGAACGGCCCTCCCCCAGCCAACATCACCGCCCACCCTCCGTCTCTCACCCAGGCAAGTTGCCTCCGAAGAGGATCCGCCCCAGCGGGTACTCCTTCCCATTGACCACCACAGGGGGGCTGACCTCCAGGTTCCCGAATGAGTCCAGGCCGCTCACAGAGTTGTCTCGTGGTTCCCGGGTCACGTAGCCGAAATCTGGACCCTGGGTAGGGAAACGGAATCAGGTTCGGAGTGGGCAGGCTCACCAGGGAGCACTTGAACCAGCTTGCTGGGCTCTAAGCTCCTTAAAGATGGGGTGAGAGTGGCCACCCATTCTTCATATAGAAACACTGAGTCAAAGATGGACATCTGACCTGACTGCTACTTCCTGCACGCTTAGATGCTCATGCCTGCCTAATCCAGGACACACACAGCCCTCCAGCCCTGCTGCTGTTTCGGAGCATGTTATTCCCCCTGGTCACAGTGATCAGCAGAGAGGGCCAGGCAGTCCCCACACTCCCCGTGAGATGTGGAGCCCGGGGCTGTGGCCACTGCTTTGTCCTCTGTGTGGCCTTCCCGTCCGTCTCGCCCCGGGGCGGGTATCTGCTGCTCTAGAGGGGCCTGTTCTCAGGGCCTAAGGGGTGGGTGACAGTCCTCTGAGCCTCAGCTTTCAACTCCAGGGAAAGGGACAACTCCCCGGGGCCATCTCTTAGAAGGAATTTAGACAATCCTGAGGCCAGGAGAGAGCTCCTCCCATCTTCATGACCCAGTGAGGGGTGGGAGAAGTCCTCCTCTCTCTATGGCACCAAGGGGGTCTCCCTTTTTTTCTCAGGAGGGGTCCCTTAGGACACATTCTCTCCCTTTTTATAGAAGTAGAGCTGATTACAGCAGTTTGTTAATTTCTGCTGTAAAGCACAGTGACTCTGTTGTACATATACACGTGTGTGTATAATTACACGTACCTATTCTTTTCCTTATTCTCCACCATGGCTCATCACAGGAGGTTGACCGTGGTTCCCCATGCTGTACACTAGGACAGTGTTTATCCATTCTATGTATCACAGCTGGCATTAGCTGAGCCCAAACTGCCAACCCTCCCCTCCCCTCTCCGCGTCCCCTTGCCAACCGCAAGTCTGATCTCTATGTCTGTGAGTCTGTTTCTGCCTCATAGATAAGTCCATTTGAAGACACCCTCTTTATTTTATTACAATAATAACACCAGCTGTCTATGTCTGTGCTTTCTCTGCATTGGCATGAAGAAGCTTCACAAACATCTGTGAGGCCTGGGCTCACATGTTTTTACTGATGAGGAAATTGAGGCTCAGAGAGGGGAAACCACTCATGCAGGATCACATAGCATGTGGGAGGCGGAGCCGGGTTGTTCTGACTCCAGAGCCTATTTTTTGTTTTTACTGGAGAATAATTGCTTCCCAATGCCACGTTGGTCTCTGCCATCGGCGTGAAGCAGCCCTAAGTAGACGTACGTCCCTCCCTCTAGAACCTCCCCCCCACCTCCCCCCTGAAGTCTATGTTCTTACCAGCTGCAGCCTCCTGCCTCCCCTCCCCGTCTGGGGTTGCCAGATATAAAAACATAGAGCATGGTCAGTTCAACTTGAATTTCATATCAACAATACATGTACTTTTAGTACATCCCATGCAGTATTTGGGACATACTTATGCTAAAACAGTTCTCATGGTTTAGCTGACGTTCAGCCTTACCCGGCCTCTCCTGTATTTTACCTGGCAACCCTACTCCCATCCCCGAAGAGCACGGCCTCCAGTCTGGCCCTCGGGGCAGAGCCCCTCGGCCCGCAGGCCCAGCTGTGGCCCCGACCACTCACCAGGACTCTTTCGTAAGGGAAGTTCTGCAGCTCGCCGTTCCTAGGGGAGTCAAAGACCACCGGGAAGGTTTTGTGCGGCGCCTGGACGTAGCCCAGCTCCATCTCGTCCTGCAGACCCGGGGGACACCAGCGGTGGACAGTCAGCAGCTTACTGCCCTTGACTGGCACTCAGGACTTTGGGGAAGACTTCACTCTGCCTCACGCCTGCTCTACTCTTTGAGGACTGAGGTGGGCAGAGGCCGTGATACCTGCTGGCTGGAGAAAGGGCTGGAGGTTCAGGTGGGGGGTCTGCTCACCTGGGGCCACAGGGCAAGGCGGGTCAGGAATGAATGAGAATGGCCTCGGGGTGTCCCTGTGCTGGGTCACAGGAGAGTGGGGACACAGAGGGCTTCGGGGTGGCCTGAGTTGGACAAAGAGGCTGCCGGGCACCAGCCATCACATGTGGCCTCCACATGCGGCCCTGGGGGACTGACAGTGAGCAGGGCTGAGGTGGCCCCAGGAGGCACAGACCTGCCTCCTTTCAAGCACGTAACATGCCAAGGTCAGTCCTGAGCCCTCTGGTCCTGGAGGCAAAGATAACCCAGCACTGATGGACTGCGTGTCCAGCGAGCAGCTCACTAGAATGTCCCCGGCCCTGCTCCAAGTGTTTTACGAGTGCTCACTCCTGTAGACCTCACAATACGCCTATTTGGAGGCACCATGATTATCCCTTATCACAACCAGTGAAAGTGAGGAACAGTGGGGTCTAGTTATTTGCCCAAGGGCATACAGTGAGTCAACAGCATAGCCAGGATCCAGACCAAGCCTGTTCTTGCCCTGGAGTCCCGTCCTGAAACAACCCCTGGGACGAACTTCCAACTGAAACGAAAGCTTCTTAGCTTGGTGTTCAAGGCTTCTCACCTCAGTTCTTGCCCTTTGCAGAAGCTTGCATGCATGCTAAGTCACTTCAGTCGTGCCAGCTCTGTGCGACCTTATGGACTATAGCCCACCAGGCTCCTCGGATTCTCCAGGCAAGGATACTGGAGCGGGTTTTCATGCCCGCCTCCAGGGGACCTTCCCGACCCAGGGATCGCACTGGCATCTCTTCTGTCTCCTGCATTGGTGGGCAGGTTCTTTACTACTAGTACCACCTGGGAAGCCCTCAGAGAACCTTGATCCTGGCCAAAGAGAACAGCTGATGTCCCTTCTCACATCTCCCACCTCTGGGCCTTTGCACAGACCAGTCCTCTGCCAGGACCACCAATCGCTGAGTTCCAGCACCGCCCTTACCAGCTCTGCGGCCTGAGGTATCTCGCCTCACTGAGAGTTCCTTCTTCACTGACAGGGCATTGTCAGGAAGATGAAATGATGCTAGGCATGGCCTGCAGGGAGTGCTCAATAAACCACACAAGTCATTATCCATTCGCCAAATCTGGTGCAGCTCAAATGCCTCCTCCAGGCAGTCCTCACTGATCTCCTTCACAGACAAGGGTGACTCTACCCGCCTCCAGGCCCCACTGGGACTTTGCCAGCACCCCTGCTCCATCTCAGACAGTTGGAGCAGGGATTTCTGTCCCAATCAATCTCTGCACCAGGGCTTCTCAGCCTCGGCTCTCTTGACACTTGGAACCAGACAATTCTCTGTCGTGGGGGCTGTCCTGTGTATTGTGGGATGTTTGGCAGCATCCCTGGAGCAAAAACGACCTTCCATGGAGGATCACTGGTCCAGGCCATTGAGGGCAGGAGTGGGTGCCCCCACCTCTGCCATCCCCTCCGCCCCACCCCCAGTACCTAGCCCAGATCCTGTGGGTGAATGGATGTCATATTCAACGTCAGTGTGCCTGAGTCTCCAGAAGGTTCTGGAGAGGGGGGAGAGCTTTGGGTCTAGAATCAGAAAGAGCAGGGCCCTGGGGAGGGCGGACGCAGCCCCGGTCCTCCTGGATATTCCCAGCAGCCCCTGCGTTGGAGGGGCCCCTCCTGCTGCAGGCTGGTGTCACTCACTGCCCAGCGGCCGCGGTACCTGGATCCAGCGGTCGTTGCGGTTCTCGGCCTGCGGGCAGATGGTCAGCTTGCAGCCGGCCCTCCTGGCCAGCTCAGCCACCGCGTCCACGAAACACGTGTTGTTCCTCACGCTGCAGATGAGCCCAGAGAGAGTGTTCAGGACACAGGCAGACACAGGGGCCAGAGCCGCCAGCAGCGTCAGGGACACCCGGCGCCCCCAGCTCACCGGCACACGTACACCTCCAGGGGCGGCTGGGTGCTGGGCGTCATAATCCAGGGGGCCACTCGGAACACCACGGTGTCGGTGAAGATGGGGGACTCGGAGAAATCCTGCAGGTTGAGACCAGAGGGAAAGCAGACTGGCCTCGGGGCCCAGCGCCTGGCTGGGTCAAGGACCACCGTGGACTCGAGCGAGCTGCTAGCTCCTTAGTTTCTGGAGCGGCAGCAGCGGGTGGCCAGGATCCTCCACGCCGGGGGCGCCTACCTCTCCTGGGGCTGGAGACCGTTGCCCACCCTGTCCTGGCCGCCCCTACCTCGTTGGAGTCGTCCAGCAGGGTGACGTGGAAGGCGATGAGCCCCGAGAAGCCGGCGTCGGGGAAGGACAGGCCCTCCACGAAGAAGCGCTCCTCGTCCCCGTGGAAGCGCGGCACCTCGTACGACACCTTGTTCTGGCCGAGCACGTGCCGGTAGGCCTCGCAGGAGTCCGCGGGGCCTGGCGGGGGCAGAACGGCCTTGCGAGGGGGCCCCGGGAGCAGGAAGGAGCGCGCAACCTCCCCGACACAATGGAAGCCACACGGCCACCCCCGCTTCTCACCTCCCACTCACAGAGGCGAGAGAGAGGCTTAACGCCAAGGGTGGGCAGGTCTAGGGTGGGGCAGGGAGGGCACTCCTTTCCAAGGCCAGCGCTCAGATCTCTCAAGAGGGCAACTGGGTGGCATCTAGCAAAAATGTTTACCCCTAACCAGAAAGTCCGTGTCTGGGTAGGTGTCCTTCCTATAAAATGTAAGTAGAAGGTGTTCATGGATTGTTTACTGAGCACCTTCTATGCACCGTGGGGCTTCCCTGGTGGCTCAGACGGTAAAGTGTCTGTCTGTAGTGCGGGAGGCCCAGGTTCGATCCCTGGGTTGGGAAGATACCCTGTTGAAGGAAATGGCAACCCACTCCAGTATTCTTGCCTGGAAAATTCCACGGACTGAGAAGCCTGGTGGGCTACAGTCCATGGGGTCGCAAAGAGTCGGACATGACTGAGCGACGTCACTCTCACTACTATGCGCCTAAGCAGCCTGGGTCAGGACTCAGACGCCGCTGTGAGCACGGTCCCTGCCCTCCAGGAACCGAGATTTTCGCAAAATCGAAACACTGCACAAATGGCACGTTCAAGGGCCCAGATCAGTTGCAGCACCTCCATGCTTTGAAATACGATGCGACTGTGGAGGAGAGCAAACCAGAGCTCAACAATCACTCAGAGACGTGTAGGATGTAATTCTCGGCGAGAGAAACCATGTGGAGGCAGAAGGTGGACACACGCACACACACGCTCATGCACACGCCAGGCATGGGCAGTGCGTGTAAAACAAACGTCAGGAAGAACACACCAAATGGTTAACAGGGACACATTTTAAGAGTCAAGTTTTGGAGTTGGGTAGAAACTCTCATTTTTAAACCTTACATACTTCTGTATTTCTAAAATGAGTGTATTATTACTCGTGTTGCCCAAAAAGTTACAAATTACAGAAAAACCCAAATGCATATTTGTATTTTTTGAAGGTTTTATATATCCTTGCTTGCATTCGTGATAATGACATTGTAGCTATGTAAAGCAATAGTCTGGGGTTTATCGGGGTGGGCGGGAGATGCAGACTGAACAGAGGCAAATAGCCAGGGTGTCTGGGACTCGCTTTAAAACACTCCACCAAACAAGAAAGGATAGATCAAGTAAGACAAGCAAAATAGCGATCCTTGTTGAATCTGAGTGGTTGGCACATAGGGGTTCTTCACAGTGTTCTCTCTGCTTCTGGGTATGCTTGAAAATTTTGATAATCAAAATTTTTAAACATGCTTAAAATATATTTAAAATGCATTCGTCTGCTGAAACCATCTCAGGCACGGCTGTGCCAGGGACGCCAGGCAACCAGTCGTGAAACTCGTGCATCTGAGCTTCCTCCTCTGGGCCCTCAAGGCGGCGTCAGAGCCAGAGCAGAGCCTGCACCCTGGCCTGGGTGGGGAAACTGAGCACCCCCCGCCCCCCGGGCAGGGACGGACGGGCATCAACTCACCGCAGGCGTGGAACACCCGCGCCCGCTCCGCGTCAGCGCTGGAGGTGTGGAGGACGAGTTTGTGGTCGTCAAACAGGGCATCAGGGCCTTGGGTCCGCAGAATCATCACAGACATGTCTTCCAGGTCTGGGGAGCCAGACACAGGGCAGCGACTCAGGGGGCCTCCGGCAGCCCAGCCCCTCCCCAGGGCAGAGGGTGCCAAGGCCTGGGTCTCTGCCCCAGCTCTGCCCGCCCCATGGAAATACTGAGAGCCACGAGGACCAAAGCAGGAGCATGTCCGTAAGCGAGTGACGCAGTGAGCTGTTCCTGCCCTCTCAGCCTCCGTTCCTGCTCTGCCCATAAACAGAGGCGCGGGGCGGCCAGCCCGCTGCCTGGCCCGGGGCGGATGTACAGGAGCAATGAGCGGTGAGAAGGCCGTCCGGGCAGCAGGCGGGTCAGGGCTCTCCTCTCGGTCCCGGCATCACGCGCTGCTGCCCGGGGCCGGCCCCTCCCTCCTGGAGCCTCAGCGCGGCAGTCTCTGAAATGATCCTGCCAACTTTCAGAGTAGCTCTGGGCATCTCGTGGGTGAAGCCCCTGACCCACACCCAGGACACTGCCCCGGCATCCTTCACGGGGCCGTGCACACGGCTCGGGATGGACTTAGAATGTGGAACGTGCTCAGTCGTGTCTGACGTGGACCTTATAGTCCATGGAGTTCTCCAGGCCAGAACACTGGAGTGGGCAGCCTTTCCCTTCTCCAGGGGACCTTCCCAACACAGGGATTGAACCCAGGTCTCCCACATTGCAGGCAGATTGTTTACCAGCTGAGCCACAAGGGAAGCCACAGAAGACTGGAGTGGATAGCCTACCCCTTCTCCACGGGATCTTCCCGACCCAGGAATCGAACCGGGGTCTTCTGCACTGCAGGTGGATTCTTTACCAGCGGAGCTACCAGGGAATGTGGGGCATCGCTGAAACCCAGGCCAGCGATGCCAGCGGGGAGGAGGCTGGATTTGGGGTTACAGGAGCCTCGGACCTGCCGCAGGCTGACTGGGTGACTTCGGGGATCCCCTGACCTCTGAGCCTCAACATTGTCATCTCTGAATTTGGGGCAGGCTGCCCTCCCGCGTGGATGCTTAGATAAGAATTTGGGGAAAGGCTCTGACACATAGTAGGTGCTCAGCATTAGCACTCTCCAAGCCTGGAGGTGGGGGAAGACGAGGCTGCTCCTCTCCAGAGCTCTGCCCTGGCGGGGGTGCCCGCTGGCGCTGGGGTGCTGGGGAGGGGCAGGTTTTAAGGAACATTAAGGCACGCCTGGAGCTGAACCTCTGGCCGCAAGCTCTGCCTCCAGAGCCGCCCTTGTGGGTGAGACTCTGGGCAGGGCAGCTGAGCGGTGGCCCGGCGCCCCCTCACCTTGCAGGCAGCGCACGTGGCGGTCACAGTTGTCCTGGTCGTCAGAGCGCACACTGTCCCTGTCACAGTTCACCAGCAGGATGGCTCCGTACCCATCGGGTCCCCAGACCCACTGCCGCTGCCGATGGCAAAGCACAGCCGGTGACGGGGGCTCCGGCCAGGCCTGCGCCCCCTCCCCAGCTCTCTCCTGGCCATGATCCTCACCCTCCCCTTCCCTCTGCCCAGAGCTGAAAGACACGCTCCCGCTCGAGGAGCGGCAGCAGCTCCTACCACTCACACCGTCAAGTTCAAACGACAGCCTTTCACGGCTGTCTGTGTCACGCCTCCAGCCAGCATCCTCTTCTCCAAGAGGCAGCCTTCTGAGGATGAGACCCATCTCCCCTCCTTGGCTCCTGCTGCTCCTCCCACCTGAAACGCCCCCCCTCTTGCATAACTTTGGAGCCCAGCTCACCATGGATTTCTTCCTTGCCCATAAAGCCCAACGTGACCTCCTCTGAACTCACAATGTCTTCAGTGCCACCACAATTCAGCCCAAAGTTCTTCTATAGTTTCAGACTTGACAGATTTCCTTTTCATATAGATTAGGGGGTCTGCAAGCTACAAATCTAGCTTGCTGCCTGTTTTTCTAAATAAAGTTTTATTGGAACACTGACACATCTTTTTCCCCCCATATTGACTATATAGTTCTTTCATTCTACACTGGCAGAATCAAATCACCGCAACAGAGACAAGATGGCCTGCAAAGCCTCAAACATTTACTATCTTGCTCTTACAAAAATAAAGTTTGCCAACCCCCAACCTAGATTGAAAATCCAGAAGGACTTGTCCCCACAAAGGGAGACCTAGCTCAGGGTTGGGCATGTATGTGCTTAAAAATCCTTGATGATGCTTTTTCTGCCAGTGAAAGAAGATCCCCAGCCATTCCTGGGTTGGCTCCAACTGGCCTTGACATCAGCTGGGAGGCAGGAGGATACCTCTAATGACCTCACCCCTTTTAACCCAGCCTAGAGCAGCTCTGAACTCCATGCCCCTTTCTGGTGCAGGCAGATAGCCTACCTTGTCCACAAAGTCCCTGTCCCTGTCCCTGTCTTCACAGTTCAGGTCACAATCCAGGGTGATATCTGCAAGGACAGGGCAGAGCGTGAGTCACAACAAGGCTCCCAAAGGCCCAGCACAGGCCCACGACCTCCACCTTTTAGCCTCAGTCTCAGGGCCCATTCTGGGGCCAGACAAATGGAAGTCATTTCCAAGAAGACAGTGCTCAAAGGTGGGAGCATTTGGAGCCTCCCGCCCTGGGCTGGGGAAAGAGGCCTTGGGGAAGATGCAGCGTCAGAGCAAAAACCCAGGTCAAATGTTGCCCCCTCCAGGAAGCCTTCCCTGAATTCTCCCTCTTCTGCACCCCTATTGCCCTCACTGTCTGGGGGACACTCTGCCCTGCACCTGGGTTGCCTGGGACATTCTAGGTCTCTGTGAAGCTCCCTCGTCTCCCAGGGGTGGGCCAGTGAGCCTGGGCTTTGGTGTCAGACAATCGTGGATGTGAATCTAGACTCTGGCACCTACTGACTGTGTGGCTCTGAGCCTCACCTTCCCCTCGTATCCCCGCCTCCATCCCACCTTCTTAACCACTCTCCCTAGAAAGTGGGAGAGCTTTTACAGTACACACGAAACCTTCAAGGGAGAGAGAAAAAAAACTGAAATGATTTTTAAATATGTGAAAAGATACTCAACCACCATACAAGAAGGGGATGAGTCTCACAAACGTAAGGTGGGGCTAAAGGTGTATACAGTGTGACCTCACGTAGACAGAGCTCAAAGGCGGGCAAAAACAGACTGTATGATCTGGGCGTGCCTATTCAGATGACAGAGCCATAAAGAAAGGAAAGGAAATATTTATCACAAGACAGTGGTTACCATAAGAGAAGGAGCGAGTTACGATCAGAGAGGGGATTGGGGTTACTTTGGGGTGCTGATCATGTTCCCTGTTCTATTTCTTGACCTGGGTGATGGCTGCTCAAGAGTTTGCTTTCTAACTCTTCCCGTATCCATACCCCCCACCCCCGCCAACACACACATTCATATCAGGTTGACCTAAAAATTCGTTCAGGTTTTTCCATAAGATGTTATGAAAACCAAAACAAACTTTTTGGCCAAACCAATACATACGTATTTTTCTGTATGTGTATTTTCCAGTAAACGAGGCGTGGGTGTGTGTCTGGGGAGGGGGAGGCAGGGAGACCCCCAACCTCAGTCCGAACTAAAGGGAGGGAAATGAAAGCAACAAAGAGATGCTGACTTCTCAGACTGGCAAAAACAGAAAAGGTAGGAAATGGCAAGACACTGCCCTAGTGGTTGGCAGGTGTATAAGAAGGTATGGCCTTTCTGGAGAGCCATTTGGCACTATCTATCACAACCGAAATGTTCATTCCCTGTACTCAGCGGTTCTGCTTCTAAAAACGCCTCCTGCAGACAGCGTTTTCAACTCTCTTGCTAACCTTCTTGCCCTCCGAAATGGCTGCCCCAGCGTGAACCCCACCCCTGATGGGAGTTTCCGGTCCCACATCCTCGGCAGTTGAGTATCTTTTCATCTGGGTTCTGAGCACTCAGATTTTCTCCACTGTGATTCTCTGGTTTCTGTTTTTTCCTTATTCCTATTAATTGTTCTTATTGATTCTATTAATTGATTCTTATTGATCAGCATTCTCTATTACCTGCAAATGCTGATGCAGACATGCGCACTGCAAATTGCTTCTCCGCAGTCTGACTTTGTATTTGTCCTCCTTTGGCTAGATGATTTCCACTTCAGTAGAGTCTAATTTATCAATCTTGCCCCAAGGGCCTGTGCTTTTGTTTTGCCTAGTTAAAGAAAACTTCTGACTGCTTTGAAGTTGAAGAGACCTTCTCTTCTAAAAGCTTTAAGATGTTGACTCTCACCTGGAGGTTTTTTAAAATTTTTATTTTATTTTTAACTGGAGGATAACTACTTTACAATACTGTGATGGCCTCTGCCACACACCAGCATGAGTCAGCCAGAGTACACATCTGTCCCCTCCCTCTTAAACCGGAGTCCTCCCACCTCCCTTCCCATCCATCCCTCTGGCTCTCAGAGCACCGGCTTTGGGTTCCCTGCATCATACAGCAAACCCATCTGAAGTTTGTTTTTGAGTATGACACACGGTGGGGAGCTGAGTTTATCGAGCATCACAGGAACGCCACCTGCGCCTGGGTCTGTGTTCTGGTTCTCTATTTGTTCCACTGGTGTTTATCCAGCCCAGCGCCACTTTCGCTCTGCCCTTGGCTGAGGCCCCCCACTTACCCACACAGGTGAGGTAGAGCACCGCGTAGGCCAGGGGCAAGGAGTCTTGGCTGGAATGGTAGGAAATCTGAATCTGTAGAGAGATGGGCCCAGGGTCAAGCTGGCTGAAGCTAGGAGCCCGGCCCCAAAGCACAGGTCTTGGGGGACCGGGCAAGGAGGGGGGGAGTTCCCAGGGACCTCTGTGCAGCACCAACTCAGCTCTTCCTTTCGCCTTCTCTGCCACTTATTTTTCCGTGCCTCGGTTAGCTCATCTGTAAAATGGGGACTATTTCTGAGGGATTCCATGGAGACCTGCATCCCAGTGCTGCTGCTGACTCCAGTGTGATTTCAGCAAGCCCCTGTTCCCCTTTGGATCTCAGTTTTGCCATTCATAAAATGAGGCACTTGGTGCTGCAACTAAGACCCGGTGCAGTCAAATAAATAAGTACATTTTAAAAAAAGAAAATGAGGAGTTTGGACTGGCAGGGTGTAGGGACACCCTCCTAACTGTGGGATTTGGACAGGCCTTTATTTGAGTTCTGTGACCTCCGCCGAGGCCCTTCACCTTTCTGAGCTGCCTTAGTTTGCTCATCTGCAATATGGGCTTTGTACAGGTCCCTACACTCAGAGGACGGTGGTTCAGATTTGAAACGATCCATGTAGAAGACTGATCTCGTGGGAGGTGGGATCGGGATGGGGAATACGTGTAACTCCATGGCTGATTCGTGTCAATGTATGACAAGACCCACTGCAATGTTGTGAAGTAATTAGACTCCAACTAATAAAAATAAATGAAAAAAAAAAAAAAGACTGATCTCGTAGGAAATGCCCAAGAAATACCAGCTCTTGTTATTAGAGGGCAGGGGGCGTGATGTAGGAGCTGGCGCAGCAATCCTGAGTCAGACGGCCTGGGCTGGGGGAGGATATCCTGGAGAGTCACTCTGCCGTCTGGGCCTCCCTTTCCTCCGCTGTGGAGCGGCGCTGATGACAGGTTGTGCGGATTAAAGCAGGAAAGTGTGGGACGCCTGGCACCGTGCCCACAGCACACGCCCGACAGCTGCTAAAGGTGAGGCTGAAGACGGTGATGATAGAGCGAACTCCAGGCGGAGGCATCGAGCCCTTTCACCCCTCGCCCTCCTCTGGGACATTCCCTCCTGATGCGGTCCCTCAGCTCTCCGGCTCTGATGTCCTCTCTCCCAGGGGCCTCAGGAACTTACTGAGACCCGTCCCTCCTCAGTCCTGGGAGCCCCGAAATCCTGCAGCTGCAACCCCCCGTGTGTCAAGCCCCAGCAGGGATGCTGGCTTCAGGCACACGATTACCTGGACCCCGGACAAAGGCAGGGACGTTCTGAGGACCCTCCTCAGTCCCTGTGGTCCTCGGGGCCCAGGAATTCAGAGTGGCAGCCTCCGCACGGTCTCTGGCTCAGTGCTGGGCGCCCAACGCAGGCTGGCCCAGCTCCTCGCCCTGCCCCGGGGGCCTCTGTCCTGACCCTCATCCACTCACGACTCACGAATCACGTGATTTCCGGTAAGCCACGCCCCTTCTTGGTCTATCGCCTTGTGAACTAGGTTCGTGGAGTCCTGCCCCACCTGCCGCACGAAACTCCCGGGATAGGCTAATTCGGATCCCTGGGTGGGAACGATGCAGGGCTGACGGAGGGAGCTTGTCCCTAGGAGCCCCGCAGGTCAGACCCCTGAGTTCTAGCTCCCCCACTGACCAGGTCTGTGGCTCCGGGACACAATTACTCTGAACCCCAGTGGTCTCCCCTGTGACCTGCGCATAGGACCCCGCCTCTGAGGGCGTCGTGAGGGCTGGACATGGTCAGTGCTCCTTAAAGGGCCAGTTTCCCGAAACCTCGCTCCTGATGTGGAGCAGGAACCTGCCGCCAGCACGACAGACCTGACTCCCACTGCCCCTTTAAGGGGCATCTTCTGTGCCAAGTTCACGGACCACCCCATCTCCCCAGGTTTTTAAATGTCCCCTGTCCAGGGGCCAGAACACTGCCTCCAGCCCGGCCTTGTTAGACTCGCTCTTCTGGTTGAATGGGCAGAGAGAGGGGAGGAGGGCAGGCACCCTGCCTGAGAAGGGGGCGAGTCAGGAAGGCAGCGGGCTAGGGGAAGGTGAGGCCCCAAGGGAGGGGGCCCCCGGGGCACCTGCTCCCCTCTCCACCTCTGCTTTCTCTCCCGCATTCCTAGAAACAGGGACTACGAATCAACCCGCAGCCACAGATGGGGAAACTGAGGCTCCGGGAGGAGATGAGAGTGGCCAGCAGACCCACGGTTTATGTTCGTATGTCGCGGAGCTGGCGGCTCCAGAGCTGGGCCCTCGTGAGCTGGGTTACCCTGCATTCTGGATATGAGAGGGCACTGGGCCCTCGTGAGCTGGGTCATCCCCCAACCCCCAGTCACCCCCCAGACAAGGGGGCACGCTCACATGACTGTCGTTGAGCTCGTTGCTGGGAGAGTTCATGACCACGATGATCTGTGAGCCCACACCAAAGTGCCAACGCCGGGTATCCGCACGCTCCCGGTCCCTCTCCACGTTGGGGCAGATGTAGACGTCCACGCCGGGGGTTCCGTAGACCTCGAACATCTCTGTGCCCTCAGGAACAGAGCTGGGAAGGACAGAAGCCATGGGGCATGCTGGAGGGCAGCCCTCATTCAGCTGCTTCAACTCTGGCTCAAGCTCTGCTTCCTCCAGGAAGCCTTCCCAGACTATCAGCCTTCTTAGATGGTTCCAGCAAGCTCCTAGGAATCAAACTTGGACCCCACACAGATATACACAGTCTAATATTTCAAGGTTCTGTGTTCATTAACATTTCCCTTGTGAGTTCTCCAGGTATTCACTGTAACGTTAAAAAGTCCATGCTGTCCAATGGCCCTGGGACTTCCTTTCCCCAGCTCTAGCTGCTCTGGGAGTCTTGTTTGAAATCAGTCTGTTCCTCCTGGTGGTCTGTAGGGTGCCCATGTGCATGCAGGAAGAAGCATCCACTGCCCTAGAGCCTTCAAGCTAGCTGGAGAACTGAGGACAGCCCTGCCCAGGGAAACCAGATGGGTCAGGAGGCAGTGGGATCACATAGGGAGAGGCCGCTGCGGGGAGAGGAACTGGAAGGCTTCCTGGAGGAAGCGGCACATCCACCCACCCAGCAGCGGGACAGCGGTAACGGACACTGGTTGAGCTCTTGCTCTGTGCCAGCCATATTCAAGTTTCATTATGTGTATTGTCATGTAATCCATTAAAAAGCCCCAGGTAGGTACTATTACTATCTCCCATTTTACAGATGGGAAAACTGAGGTTAAACTAACCTGTCCAAGGTCCTGGAGCCAGTAGGTGGCAGGACTGGGATCCAAATCCAGGCCTCCTGGCTCTTGAGTCCACATTCTTACCCAGGTGTAATGACAGAAATTGAAACCCTCAGGGCCCTTCCCCTGCACAATTACATTGGTGGGCTTGCTAAGCCTTCCCAAATATCAACTCATCTAATCTTCTGCACAGTCCCATTTAATGTGGGGGAAACCGAGGCTCAGGATGCGCAAGAAGCATGCCCAAGCTGCATCCTGGCCACAGTGCCTCCCACCCCAAGGCCCTCTCTCTTCTCTGCCTCCGCGTGGAGGAAAGCAGGCTTCCTCCACTCTTCTGCAGGCATGATTCTGGCAGTTCTCAGCACAGCTTCCCCTTATAGAAAGAGAAATACACGAAGCCCAAACTGTACTCCATCAGGCAGGCCCCACTCCAGGGCTCAGCCTGCCAGGTGTCCTCACCACGTAGGAGGAGCTGACACACCTGTGTCTCCTCCCAGGCAGGGCTTCCAGATTTAATAAAATATAGAACATGCAGTCAGACTTGAATTTCAGGTAACCAACAAACAGTTATCTTAGCATAAGTATATCCCGTGCAATATTTGGGACATACTTAGACTAAAAAATTACTCATTGTTTATTTGGATCTGCAGTTTAACTAAGTGTCCTGGGTTTTATCTGGTAACTTACTCCCCAAGCTGTCATTTCTCTATTCTGCTGTGCCCTGGGCCTGTGAGCCAGACCATCGGGGGACAGGAAGAGCCTGCACAGAGAGGCGTGGGGACACAGAGACGGAGAGACAGGTACGGAAGCCAGAGAGACAAAGACTCACACAGCTGGGCCCAGGCGTGAAGGGCTCCCAGCGGCCCCCACAGCCCAGGTGCTGCTCGGCCCCCAGGCCTCCCCAGCTACAGCGGCACACCTTGGGTGGTCCTTCTGACATGACACCTACCTAGTTCCCAGGCTGCAGACTCTGGTTTGGGGTATTTCAGCCCAGCTCCCCTGCACCTTCCCAGCCCAGGCCCCGTGTGAGGCTCCAGAGGACCCCAGATGAAGACGGAAGCAGCCCTGTGCAGGAGGGTCCCAAAGAAGCCAGGGGCTCGGGTGCCAGCACCAGGGTCAGGATGCAGGTTTAGACCAGGCCGGGCTGCCCCACATCCAGGTGACCGTGAACAGATCACCGGCCTCCGTGGGCTCTGTAACCTCACCTTTAAAGCGGGGTACTGACACCCACTGAGCCAACCGCAGGCGGTCATGAGGCTCAAACAGGACAATGGACGGGGCAGTCCTGGAAAACCACCAGCCAGGAAGGGGGAGGGGTTATTAAGGTAAATTAGAACACAGGAGGCGGGCATCTGGGAGCAGGCTGAGCCCGGGACTGGGGTGTCTGGGGAAGCTTCACAGAGGAAGGCGTGACCTAAGGACAAGGAGGAGACACGGCTAAAGGGAAGGGGTTTCCAAGCGGGGCCTTCGGAGGTCAAGGGCAAACTCAGGCGGCAACGAGCCTGTTTTCGTTTCATTCCTATGTAATGGGCGCTGGCAGTGATCCCTGAGTATCAGGGTGGCCCGGTGGGGCTGCGGTGAGGTGGCTCAGCCAGAGGACTCTGGGGCCAGGCCACCTGGGTTCAAATCCAGTTCCTCTGCTCACTAGCTGCGCCTTGACCTTCCTGTGCCTCCGTGTCTGCATCGATGAAGTGGGGGTGATGAGCAGATGAAAAGAGTGCGTTTGTATGATGAACGTAATGAGCAAATGTTGAAGGCCCCTGAACCTGTGCTGTTATTTCCCTGCTGGAGAAACTGAGGCCCAGATGAGATTGGCCTAGAAGGCAGTGCCCTGGACCCCTGGTTCAGGGTTTATGCCCCCCACACGGCTGCGTGTTAGAGGACTGAAGCGACGGCTTCTGGGGGAAGCCCTGTGTCAGGATGGGAGGATCTGGGCTCTCTGGTGCCTGGAGGGCACGGAAGGTGGCCCGAGGCTCACCTGGATGAAGTTCCGCCTCTGGTGAGGCCACCCCGAGCGCAGTCTGCTGCTCTAGATGGCACCCCAGCCCAGCCCTGGGCACACACAGCTGGGGGCTGTGCCCTCCCCCACACGCAGGACCATCCAAGACCCTCTCCATTGCCAAGTCCTCTCAGGCAGCTGCAGGACTCCACAGCCTAGGAGCTGGTGTGTGCTGGGGAAACACGGTGGCGTGACCCACAGTTCTGGTTTGCCAGGGACCAGGGCATTTCCTGGGGTGCAGGACATTCAGTGCTAAGATCTAGGAAGTCTTAGACAAACAGGGACCGCTGGTCACCCTCACGGCATCAACCTCAGACCTACTTGTTCAAAATGCAGATTCCAGAACCATAAGTTCTGCACGCAGAGCTCTTTTAAACCATACTGATGTCCAGTGAAGTCTGAGGACATGGCTCAGAAATGCTGGACCCTGCCGCCCCCTCCCAGGGAGCGTGGAGGGGACTCAATGTCAGCTCATGCACTCCTGGGCATCAAGACAGCTCAGGCCTTCCTTTAGACTCGTCCACCCTTTCAGTGGTGAGGATGATGGTGACAGTGATGATGCAGACGGCTCCCCAAGCCACCAGATGTCAGCACTATTTCCCCACCTTACAGATAATAAAACAGAGGCTCAGAGATGACAGGTGACTTGCTCAAAGCCACACAGCTGGTGAGGGACAGAGCCAGGACTCCAGCCGGCTTGCAAACCCAAACCCACCCTCTCCCTCTGAGCTCTTAAGACCTCCACCTCTGGGAAAACAAAGCTAGACATTTCAGAGCTGGGAAACTGATGGGAAAGGTTCTTTGTGGCTGAGAACAGAAAGGTTGATGAGATGACCACCAAGGTCCCCAAGGAGCCGGCCCATGGGAGTAGGGGCGATCAAGGCCCAGGGCGCTCAGGATACCAGCTGTCCCTCTGCGTTCATTGAGGTCCCAGAGTCCCAGCTCCATCAGCCTCACCAGAAGAATGAGGTCCAGAACTCACTGCCCTTCCTTAATCCTATGTCTTCCTGCCCCTGGAAAATGCCGGCCGCACACACCCCTTTTACAAAGTCCAGGTAGTTGAGAGTTAAAGACGCACCTGCCTCCCGGACTATGCTCTCTGCACAGGCAGGTCAGAGCTTTACATCAGACAGAATCTGGTGGAGACAGAGGGGAGCTGCTTTGTCAAATCGGGGAGGAGGTTCAGAAGCCTCCATGAGCAGAGCCTGAAAGCCACTCTTCGATGCCAACCTGTCTGGGGTACATATGTGGAACTGAGTCCCCGGAGGGAGCAGAAATGTGCTCAAGGTGACACAGCAGAGGGTGACGGAACCAGGGTCAGCACTCAGGGTTCCGGCCCCAGGCGCCCCAAGCCTCTTGATTCTGCAAGACCGCCTCTGCTGAGCACGGGATGAGCTGTCGGCTCTTCCAACTAGGGATGGCATTCTCAGTCCTGGCTGCAAGCCAGTGCGTGGCTCATCACGTCTGTGTGTTACCCTTCTCCTGAAGAATCCCTAACAGGGAAAGCAAAACCTCTGTACCAAGCCTGGGCCACCTCCAACTCAGCGGAAAGAAGGAAGACAGGGTTTAATCCGCTCGTGATTAGAGATCCCAGGGGTCTTGCTTATCCTGCAAGGCTCTTCCTCCAGAAAGCCTGCCCTGACTGCTCAGCCTGTGTTAATTTCTCTTTTCTCCTCTCCTCCTCCTCCCAGTATGGCTCAGAGATTATTTCCCTGCCATCTTGTGGATGGTTTGCGGACACTCGAGGCTGTCTAGAGAGCCGGGAAAGATACTTAAAATGATGATGGTGGTGGTAATAACGGCAGCAGTTACCATAATTGAGTGTTCACATGCCAGGCATTGCCTGCATGCCTTACATGCACAATCTCATTCAATCGTCCCAACAGCCCTTTGAAGTGAAGGCCAAAGTGCTCGGGCTGCATTCTGGGCCTGCCTCTCCTCCCTGGCTGTGTAACGTGGGGCAAGTGACTTGGCCTCTCTGTGCCTCAGTTTCCTCATCTCTGAAATGGGGATGACGATAGCACCCACCTCACAGAATGGTTGGAGTAGGAGTTAGCATTAGTCACACACCCTTTAGGGCAGTGATGGGCATGGACCAGGCTCTAGGTATCGTTGCTGATATAATTATGACCTTCATTCTACAGATGAAGAGTGACATGGGAGGTTAGGTGACTTTTCCAAGGTCAGACAGCTCTTAGGCGGCAGAGGCAAGAGCGACCACCACGTCCGCTGCCTTTCTCCTGTTGGCCCACAGCCTGAGCACCCAGGATTGCTGAATCACAGCATCTCCAAGTCGGAAGTGACTTTAGAATTAATCTAGCCCTTGCTTGCTTGCAAGACAAGAATCCTTTCCACAGCACCCCTGCGAGGTGGTCCAGCCTCTGCTAGAATTTCAGGACAGGGTTCTCAGAGGTCAGAGACCACATCTGCTTGTTCACCACTGCGTCCCCATGCCTGGTACACACTAGACCCCAAAGGAATATTAATACTTGATGAATGTGTGGATGAAGAAACTAGGAGCTCCTCCCCATCCCTGAGACGGGCTGGTTATCGGAGGCCCGGGAGTCTCTCATTTGAGGCCAGAGGCTCCCCTCCAACCCCATGACTGTCCCACCCACAGCCTCTTCTGTGAACCTCAAGGTGGCCCGTCTATCCACATCACCCCAAGACACTGCCACCTCTGCCACTCATGGTCCGAGGCCATCCTCCATCCTCTAGAAAGTTCTGCAGGGGAGGAGCCGGTCCCAGGCTTCCTGCGGCAGGTCAAACAAGAGACACAGCTGCCCGACGGGCATGGGGTAGGCAGGGCAGGTGAGTCACCCCGCGGGCAGGCAGAGCTGGGGGAGGTGGTGGCGCCAGCTGGCACGGGCACCCCTCCTCATCACCTGGGGCTTCTCTCTGCGTCAGGAGCAGCCAAGTCCCCTCCTCACTCCTCACTGCCCACCCACCCTCAGCCTGCTGCAGACTAGCTCCTCAGCTCCTCTCCTCTAGTGCCCTGGGACCTACCCTGTCTCTGCGTCTCAGTTCACTCCAGTTTTTAAAGTCTTAGTTCAAAATACTGGTTCTCAGGTGGGGCACACTGGGCGATGTCCAGAGGTATTTTTGATCATCACAAGTGAGGGGTGATCACTGGCATCTGGTGAGTAGGGGCCAGAGACACTGCTTAACATCTCCCAGGGCACAGGCTGTTCCCTCAGCAAGGAACGACCGTGCCAGCAGTGCTGAGGCTGAGAAACGCAGGCTCGTCTCAGGAGAGGGCGGACAGCTTCGTGATGGGAAGAGTGGCAGGTGCGGGCTTCCCCTCTCCTACCCCCTGAATACTGGTGTTCCCCGCCCAGCCTTGGACCTAAGACCCTTGAGGATGCCTTAAAAAGTAAAGTAGCTGGCTTCCTGGTGGTTCCCAGCGCCCAGCTCCTGAAGTCCTGCCCCAAGTCTCCTCTTCTTCCTGGGGGAGAGAGAAGAAGGGGGCCTCCCCCCAGCCTCTGGCTTTACAGCCACGGCCACGGTGGGAGCAGGGGCATAAAGCACGGGTGCTGCTCTGTAAGTGGCAGGCGGCGGGAAGCAGAGAACACGACCACGAAGGCTTTAAGCTCTGGCTTTGCCACTTGGTAGCTGTGTGGTTGAGCCAACAGCTTGCTCTGCCTTGCCTCCATTTCCGCATCCATCAGGCAAAAGAAAGCTAACAATAAACTCAGCCCCTCGGGTTGTTGTGAAAGTCATGTTTGGGAGTTAAAGTTCAAGGATTAATTCCAGAGGCTTGTCAAGCTCTTAGAGCAGTGCTTGGCACAGAGTAAGCGCTATGTTGAGTATAAGTGATTTTTTTATGAAGGGATTCATGCCTGGTTTGCAGAGCTCATATGCTGGGGGTGTGGATGCCCCTCTTCCTAGTCTGGTGTGCCCAGTGAGACCCCACAGCCCAGCCTGCAGGATCGCCAGGACAGAGGAAAGTGCCCGAGCGCCCAGGGCCGAGCAGCCTCCGAGCCCCTGACCCAGAGCTACAGGGCCTTTCACCCCCATCCAGTCTCCCACACTTCACGGCCCCCTGGCTGGGGTTTTGAAGAAGCAGGGCTGAGAAAAGCAAAGACCTCCTTCCATGCCTAGCTGCTGTTCCAAGGAAGACTCAGGAGAGGGCAGCCAAGTCAGGAAGCGCTCCAGATCACCTGCAGGGAAGGCTCGGGGTCGGCACCAGGGGCCCGCAACTCCCCAGGCTTCCGGCTCTTACCCATAAATGTCCACCAGGGTCTCGACTCCAGCCACGCACACGGCACTGGTGGGGTGTTCCAGGGACACGCGCACAATCCTCTGTAAAGACATGCTGGCCTCCACCTGCGCTTGAGCCTCAGAAGCCCCTTGGCATGTGGTTTAAAAGACCCTGGTCCTGCCCCTCCAGCCGCAGGTGCTAGCTCATTGGCTCCAGTCCCAGAAGCCCAGCCCCTTCCCAGAGTCACGAGCTCAGGATTGGCGGGAAGAAGCCAGGAGTTTGCATATGAACCTGTGGCTCCCACCCAGGCCCACAGACAGTTAATTTCTCACTTTAAGGAGAGAAAGTTAAGTCCCTTAGGTACCTGGCCAGGGCACCAGGACCCTGGAGGGGTCAGAGGTGCGGGGTGTTGATCAGGGGACCGTTCTCGATTTCCACACTCAGCCTCTTCACCCCCCTTTCCTGTCTTTTCAGAGACAAGATGTTAGTGGGGAGCTTCTCTGCAGAGCTGGAAAAACGGATGAAAATGCAGATCCCCAGGTCTAGCCTCCAACTTGATAAGCAGCCTGGCATCTGGAGTCTTTTTTCTTTTTTTGATTTGGACCATTTTTCAAGTCTTTATTGACTCTGTTACGGTATTGCTTCCATCTTATGTTTTGGTTTTATGGTCGTGAGGCGGGTGCGACCTTAGCTCCCCAACTAGGGGTCAGAGCTGCACCCGCTGCCCCAGAAGGTGAAGTCTCAGCCACCGGACCCCCAGGGAAGTGTCCCGGAGTTTTTCTGGTTTTGTTTTTCACAAGCAACCCTACAGCATTTCTGAACTGAACTGAACTATAGCATGTCAAGGCACTTTGAGGAACACCAGCCTTTTTCTTAAGAGCACGGATTTTCCAGGCTGGATCGCCGCCCTGCCACAATTACTTCCTGACTGAGTGACCAGGGGCAAGTCATTTAACTGCTCTGTGCCTCAGTTTGGCGTCTGAAAAATGGTCGTTGAGAGGGTTAATGGGGACAGCGTGAGAAGAGCTCTGGTGTGGAGCTCAGCATTATTTTATGATGGGTGTTGTTGTTATTGTTACTATTATTATTATTAGATGCCAAAAAGCTTCTGGAAACACTCTCTGGCCAGGAGGGCCTTAGAAGGTCAGGGTAGGAAGGCTCCCACTTGTCAGGTGGGGAATCCGAGGCCAGGGAGGGCGCTTGGCCTCCCGAGACAGTGGGAGCAAGGTCTCTGGGAGAGGAGTTTGGGCTGGGACCCAGGCTCCGCCAGGCACCGGCTGTGTGGCCTTGGGGCTTTGTACCCTCATGGTGCCCTCACCCGTGGAAAATGCAGCTAGGCACCAGCCCAGCAGAGATAATAGCGGGACACACCCTGCCCAGGGAGGCCCAGAAGGTGCTGAACAGAGGTTTCCTCCCTCCTCCCTGGGGATGCTAGCAGTTTGGGGCAGGGTGGGGACAGGATCTGATTCCGAGTCCCTGGCTGGGGTGTTTGCACGAGTTCAGGGATCTCAGCAAGCCTGAGACTGGCGCTCGGTTCCCGACTCGGTCTGCGGAGGGTGTTCTTCGCAAGGAGAGGTGCTGGGTCCAGGGACAGCTTTGCCTCTCTGGCCATGACATGGCTTGGGGGCTGAGCCTGCTCTGGGCAGCAGTGCGGGCTCGGGAGGAAACGCCAGGCAGGGGCCTTAGCCTGTTTGTGGACACGGCTGGGAACAGACGCACAAACCAGGGCATCCCTCTGGGCCTGGCCGGCTGTGCAGGGGACAGGACCAGCCTCCTGCTCAGAGCCCTGGAGCTCTGTACTTGGAGGTGGACCCCTACTTCACCTCTCCCCGGTGTACACACGCCAGCTTTTAGAAAGAGATCTGTGGTTTATTCAGACTAAAGTGTCCATGACTGACAGGCAGCCACTTTTTGCTTTTTAGTCCACAACAAACCTCAAATAAGGTGAAAGAGTGAGCGAGTGTCAAAGGAGCAATTTAAGGCAGAACCAAATATGTAGGATATTTTCAGGCCTCTGAAATCAGACCACTGAGGCTACATAGCTTAGTAGGTTTCCAGGCAGGAATGAAAGGGAATTACAGTGGCCTGTGGCCCTGAACATCAGTCCTGCTGGGGACTCTCCCACTTGGCCGACAGCCCCCCTGCCCTCTGAGAGAGGGAGGAGACAGCCCAGGGAAGGGAGAGGGGTGAAGAGATAGGACCCACCCTCCTCTGAAAAGCATCTTAGCAAAGCAGGAAACCTCAGGCAACGGGCATGTGCCAGCCATTCTGCTGCGTCAGCCTGCCTGCCTGGCACTGGGGGCTCTCCCCGCTGGGTAAGAGCTGCCCATGGCCAGCGGAAGTTGAGCCAAGGAGCTGATGGCACAGTGGGTGGAACTGAAAACAGCACTCCCCCACCCCACCCCGCCATCTCCACCACCGTGACTTCCCTCCCCTCCTGCTCACGGCCCAGAGAACAGAAGCTAAGAGACGGGCACTGGAAGACATGCGTGTTGACATTTTTATTCATCAGAAGGAAGGTGACCGGTCACCCGGAACATTCTCAGAGGGAACATCGGCCCCACCCGCTTCCAGAGCTCGTGGCCCCCAGTGCCCTCCGGAAGGCCCGCCCCGCCCTCCCGTCCTCTGCCACGCCCGCTCCCCTCCCCCGCGGCCCTTTCCCCGGGAACCCCGGCTGCACGCCTTCGGCAGCTGCAGAGCTGCCTTCCCTCTGGGCTCTGCCCGGGGGCATCAGGATGGTGAGCGGAAAGCGCAGAGGTCAGACCAGGGCGTGTAAACTGGGTTCCAAGGAGCCTCCTGGAGGGGGAGGAGCCAGGTACCGCCCCGCCCCCGAAACCAGAGCAGCTCCGCTTTCCTCAGGTTCACATGTGTGGTCGCCTCTGATGGCCAAGTGGTCCGCGGTTAAGAGGGTTTAAAGGGCAGGAGGCTCAGTCTGAGTCTCAGCGGGAACCAGGGGCTCGGAGCTTCGGAGCTGGCCCCCGAGACTGGGGGCAGGACGGCAGGCCCGTTCCCTCCCGCCCCTGCTGACCCCGCGCGCCGCCCGCCCGCCTGTGCCCTCCCCCCGGGCCAGGCTGCCAGCGCCCCGAGGCAGCTCTGCCTTCCCTCCCCGGGGGACACACAGGCCTGCCAGGGGCCTTCCTCACAGGTGGAACCCAAGCCGCAAGCCGGGTCTCAGAGCTGCTGAGACAGACTGGGCAAGCCTTCCCTCCCACTGCCTGCAGAGCGGAGGGGAATAATTAAGGGCTATTACAGGAAATTAAACCGCACCCGCAGAGATAACCTAATGGTCCTTCCCACCCTCTTCCGACATCGGGGCCTCCCCTCCTTGCTGGATCTGGATCAGCCAGGCCTCATCGCACCTGGAGCCCAGACTTCAAAGCCTGGGAGGCCGCGGGGGCGGAAGCAGGTCCAGGGAGTCTCCCTGGGCCTCGGGCCCCTTTGCCGGCCGGCCTCCCCACTCCCGCCCGGCCTGCCTCCTCGCTTTGGCCTCTGTGTTGTTTGAGCCGGAAGCAGCCGGCATGGGTAATTAAAGGCTTTCCAAACCGGAAACAAGCACCCTTCTGAGAATGGAGTCAGGCATTAAAAGGGGTTTTGATGCCTTTTCTTTTTAAAACAGGCCCACGGACACCGAGTTTTTCTGTCCTGATTTGCCTATGTAAATATGGCTGAGGGGTGCCTGGAGGTTACAGCCTGGGGGTCCCCTGCAGGAACCAATAGCTGGTAAAGGAAAGAGGGGCCCCAAATCCCGCTTCCTGATCTTACTCGAGTCACAGGTGAGCTAAACCCAGGGCCCAGGCCCTGTGGGCCCCATTCTTGGTGCAAACATGGAGGGAATCATCTCAGAACAGAGGGGGAGCAACTGAAGTTGGGGCACCCCCTGAGGGAACGTGTGGTCATCCTGGACTGTTCTAAGGCTGCTGACCGTCTCCGGAACCTTTGGGAGCCGTGGGTGGCGAAGAGGCAAGGGGGCAAGGAGGGCCGTCCCTCTCGAGCTGAGGGTGCGGTGCCCACCGCTGTATCCTGGTACCCGTGACCAGCACGCTTGGGGGCGCTCGGGGGAGGCGCGCAAGGCCCCCCCGAGGATGGCGGCCAGGTGGAGGCTCTTCACCCTGGCTGGCTTCCTTAGCGGGGGGTCGGGAGGACGCCGGGCGGGGCCGGCTCAGGGCACCACGTGCCACCACTTGAAAGGGAAGGGCTTCCGGCGCACGTTGGTGCCGCAGTGGATCTCCCCGAGCAGCTTGTGGTAGGACAAGTAGTCGTCGATGAAGACGCAGCGGAGGCCCAGCGGCTCCAGCAGGGACCGCACCTTCTCCTCCAGGCAGCAGCGCCCGTTGATGATGGGCCCGAAGGGCTTGGGGATGCCCAGGTGCTTCCCCAGCACCACCATGTTCACCTGCAGAGAGGGGGCGAGAGAGAGCCTGGCTGGCTGGGGCCGCTCTACATCCGGGCCCTTCTCGGTGCAGGTTCGGGCAGCCCCACCCCCAGGGCCTGCTCATCTCATCTCTCATCCCCGGCCACCAAGGGCGGCCCTCACTCAGGAACTAGGGCCTCTGGAAGCAGCAAAGAGACAGATTCATAGTTGGAAGAGAGGGTTGATAACAGGCAGGGCTTGGTGTTTCCCTGGCAGCCCCGTGGTTAAGATTCTGCGCTGTCAGTATGAGGGGTGTGGCTTTGATCCCTGGTCAGGGAACTAAGATCCCGCATGCCACTCGGCATGGCCAAAGAATTAAAAAGTAATAATAGTAACAGGCAGCGCTGCCAGTAACATACATGATAACGTCACATCGATAAAAGTCACCCTTCCTCAAACACTTTCCTCGTATCAGATTAGATGACAGTTCTGTTAGAACAAGACTTGACCATCATCTGCCAGAAAACTTGTCGAGCAAAAGCACCCGTCTACAGGGTGCGCGGGTCACAGGCGTGGCGCGTCTGTGCAGAACGCATTGTGCTCAGCCGCTCCCGGAAGCCCTGGTAGGTGTCGCCGTTGCCTGAGCACGCTCTCTGTGCCGGGTGTAGCATCGCTAAACCGCACAGCCTCCCTGCGAGGCTGTCATGCCTTGGACAGGTTAAGTAACGTAATGAGGGCACAAGCAGGGGACAGGGAGACTGACGTGTGACTCAGGCCTGACTCACGCCGATACCGCGCTCCCTGTCTTCTGCCAGAGTGTAGCCCTGCGGCTGCCAGGGGCACTGCCCCTCGGGGCAGCTGTTTGTCTCCAGTGACGTGTCTGCTTCCCTGGCGGGGGCCCTAACGCAGAGAAGGGAAATCTGCCCGTTGCAGGCAGCGGAGGCTTCTCAGAGGTAGCGTCTGGCCCCGATGGCCGGCAGGAGGAGCTGTCCGTGGTGTTCAGAGGGGACACTGACTGGGTCATCTCGGGGTCGGGTGGGCCGCCCTGACACGCGCCACGCCCCCGGCCCGCTCCCTCCAGCCTGCCCTGCAGGGCCGTGCGCCGCCGGGACCACGTGGAGCTGGAAGGTCCGGTGGCGGCAGTCGCGAGGCCTCGACCTGCACTGCCTCGCCGCCCGCTAACGGGCTGGAACGTCAGGGATGGAGGGGGGTGTGCAGAGGGGCACAGAGCGGGGGGGCCCAGGGGTGGCATTCAGGGCCGCGGCCAGCTCGGCCCTACTCCCCGAGGACTCGGGACAGCAGGCCGGTCCATCTGCTCCCTGGAGACCCCAGGCAATGGCCTCTGTGCTCCAACGGCCTCTCCCCGCGTCTGACAAACGGGGGTTAACTGAGCGTTCCCTGAGAGCCCTCCGGTGAGGACACACTGGGATCCTCTCGCTGGGCCTGCCCTGAAGCCGGGAGAGTCCTACAAAGGGCTGCGTTTCGGGGAGGGGGCCCCCCGCAGGTGTGGACAAGGCCGCAGCCCAGGGAGGGCGACCACGGCCGTGGCCTCCCCCACCCTCAGCAGAGCCGAGCCAGGCCGACCTCTGGGGCTCTGGCGCCTGCTGCAGTGGCATTAGCCACAAGTGGTGCTGACAGAGTAGAAATTTGCTCTTCAGTCGCACTGGCCACATCCGAAGCACTCAGAAGCCACACGTGACGGCTTCCGTGTCATAGACGTAGAAGGCTTCCGGCGTCCGAGAAGGTTCTGACATCTCAGAGCAGCAGTTCTCAGCTGGGGCGATGTTCCCTTTTGGGGTGCTTTGCAACCATCCTACGATGCACAGGGCATCCCCCACCCCCAGCAGAGAGAGTCTTCAGCTCCGAGTATCAGCAGGACCGAGGGTGTGAAGCCCTATCTCCAGAGTCTCTACAGGGAGCCCACAGCGAGGGGTGAAGAGTGAACGTGGTCCTGCCTGAATCCAATCAGGACCTCACGATTCACGCCCCGTCCTTGGCTTGTCCAGCGACAGGGATTCGAGCTAGAGGCTGAAGGGGGAGGGTCTCCCGTCCTGGGAGCCCCCACTTGCTGTTGCCGATGCCTCCGCATCCTTTCCCAGGGTTGAAGGGCCACTCTGGGCAGGGCTGTGCCCTCCGCATCGTTCAGGCCCCTCCCAGGGACCCCAGCTGTGAGATCCCAACGGCTCGTCTGCTGCTCAGCTGCCCGCGTTACGGCCAGGGTGCCCCTGGGGAGCAGGGCGGGCAGCCGAGGCCCCTGAGCAAAAGCTTGGAGCACTGGACCCAAACCAGGCTCCCGCTCCCATTTTCAGGGGAAAAGCGCTCCATCCTGGGGCCGCCCTGGGCACTGCAGGGTGTCTGGCCGCGTCCGTGGCCTCCGCCCACCAGATGCTGTGGCATCCTCTTCGTGGGGCAAAGTGCCCCGAGGCGGGCAAAGTCAACCCAGTGGGAACTAGTGATGGAGATGTCCTTTATCTGCCCCCAAAGGCGAGCCCGGCAGAGGCCCTCGGACAGGGAGGGCTTCTCCCCCGGACCCCCGACTGACCGTCTGTCAGGACCCCTGGCCCCTGGGGCGGAAGGAACCCCACCTCCCTCGGCGCCCTCACCATGTCGGGGAAGAAGGCTTCTGCGTAGGCACCCTTCAGGGAGAACAGCTGCGGGATGTCCACGATGTCCGGCTCGCTGAGGCCCAGCTCCCGCTTCAGCACCTCCCGGTTCCAGTCGATGCACCTCTGGGGGCGCGGGAGAGGCCCCAGGGCCCAGGGAGCCGGGAAGGGGCAACGTCAGCTGAGCCACGCAGGCCTCCCGCGCCCTTTAGCTCGTGTGAGCCTCAGGACAGCTTTCTGCCACTGCTACCCCAGATGGGACCCTGAGGCTGGGGTGACCTGCCCAAGGGCACAGAGCGAGGAAGGAGTGGGCCTGGGGTTTGCACCCGGCGGTTTCTGCTTCCCCGAGTGCCTGCTGCCATCCACCAGCCACAGCCAGGCTCACGCTCTCGCCCGGCTCAGCGGGCAGGGGAGAAGGCGGCCTCCTCCCACTGACGGCGTGGGCTCTGTGCCAGGCCTGCCCCGGGCACACGCAGGCATGAGCCCCCCTCCTGGGGCCTCCTTCCACCCGTCTCCTCAGTAAGTCTCCCAGACCCCCAGCATCCCACCCCTCACCCCCGCAGACCCCCACCTCTCCCGTCTCACAACACTTCTCGGGGGAGTCAACGTTACTCCATAGAAGCCCATCGCTTCCCCAGAATGGACCAAGATCTCCCCCGTCAGGCTGTTCCATCAGAATGTGGGTGCCCGAGAGAGAGGGCCTGCCCTGCCCACAGGCCTCAGCAGAGCCCAGGAGAGTCAGGGGTCCCGGAGGAACCCCTTGCCCCCACCCCAGTGGTTCCCGGGGCTGCTGCCCCCTCCACTCCCCTCACCTGTGCGTAGAGGTTGTCATTCCTGAGATGCCTGTCTGCCAGCATCTCATTAATGCTTCTCTTTACCTGGTTCTCTAAGCCTGTAAGAGAAACAAGGCTGTAGGCTCAGTACTGCCTTGGGCCGCCTTGGGCCTGGGCTGCGTAATTGGGCCACAAAGCTTCTTCCACCCCCAGCCCCAGGGTCTGAAGCTAGGACCAAGAAAGCCAGGAATTCAAAACCCTGATGGGACCAAGGTTTGGCTGCAAGTAAATCCTGGTGATGGATTATAAGCTCCTTGGGAAAGGACTCCTGAGCTCAGGGAGGGCCTAATAATTGCAATGTGTGTTCATGCTAAGCTTTGCTTCAGTTCAGTTCAGTTCAGTCGCTCAGTCGTGTCCGACTCTTTGCGACCCCATGAACCGCAGCACACCAGGCCTCCCTGTCCGTCACCAACTCCCGGAGTTTACTCAAACTCCTGTCCATCCAGTCGGTGATGCCATCCAGCCATCTCATCCTCTGTCGTCCCCTTCTCCTCCCGCCTTCAATCTTTCCCAGCATAAGGGTCTTTTCAAATGAGTCAGCTCTTTGCATCAGGTGACCAAAGTATTGGAGTTTCAGCTTCAGCATCAGTCCCTCCAATGAACACCCAGGACTGATTTCCTTTAGGATGGACTGGTTGGATCTCCTTGCAGTCCAAGGGACTCTCAAGAGTCTTTTCCAACACCACAGTTCAAAAGCATCAATTCTTCGGCGCTCAGCTTTCTTCATAGTTCAAGTCTCACATCCATACATGACCACTGGAAAAACCATATTCTTGACTAGACAGACCACTGTTGACAAAGTAATGTCTCTGCTTTTTAATATGCTGTCTAGGTTGGTCATAACTTTCCTTCCAAGGAGTAAGTGTCTTTTAATTTCATGGCTGCAATCACCATCTGCAGTGATTTTGGAGCCCAGAAAAATAAACTCAGCCACTGTTTCCACTGTTTTCCCATCTATTTGCCATGAAGTGATGGGACCGATCTTAGTTTTCTGAATGTTGAGCTTTAAGCCAACTTTTTCACTCTCCTCTTTCACTTTCATCAAGAGGCTTTTTAGTTCTTCTTCACTTTCTGCCATAAGGGTGGTGTCATCTGCATATCTGAGGTCATTGATATTTCTCCTGGCAATCTTGATTCCAGCTTGTGCTTCTTCCAGCCCAGCGTTTCTCATGATGCACTCTGTAGATAAGCTAAATAAGCAGTGTGACAATATACAGCCTTGATGTACTCCTTTTGCTATTTGGAATCAGTCTGTTGCTCCATGTCCAGTTCTAACTGTTGCTTTCTGACCTGCATACAGGTTTCTCAAGAGGCAGGTGAGGTGGTCTGGTATTCCCATCTCTTTCAGAATTTTCCACAGTTTATTGTGATCCACACAAAGGCTTTGGCATAATCAATAAAACAGAAATAGATGTTTTTCTGGAACTCTCTTGCTTTTTCAGGAACTCTCTTGCTTTTTCAATGATCCAGCAGATGTTAGCAATTTGATCTCTGCTTCCTCTGCCTTTTCTAAAACCAGCTTGAACATCTGGAAGTTCACGGTTCATGTGTTGCTGAAGCCTGGCTTGGAGAATTTTGAGCATTACTTTACTAGCGTGTGAGATGAGTGCAATTGTGCGGTAGTTTGAGCACTCTTTGGCATTGCCTTTCTTTGGGATTGGAATGAAAACTGACCTTTTCCAGTCCTGTGGCCACTGTTGAGTTTTCCAAATTTGTTGGCATATTGAGTGCAGCACTTTCACAGCATCATCTTTAAGGATTTGAAATAACTCAACTGGAATTCCATCACCTCCACTAGCCTTGTTCATAGCGATGCTTCCTAAGAATTTTGCTTCAGTCATGTCTAACTCTTTGCGACTCTATGGACTATAGCCCTCCAGGCTCCTCTGTCCATGGGAATCTCCAGGCAAGAATACTGGAGTGAACTGCCATGCCCTCCAGGTGATCTTCCCGACCCAGGGATCGAACCCATGGTTCTTACATCTCCTACATTGGCAGGCATCTACTTTACCACTAGCGCCACCTGGGAAGCCTAATAATTACAATACAGCTACCATTACTGAGCACCCACCATGCTCTGGGCCTCCTATTATATTTATTATTGACTGATGGTTACAACAATCCTGGATCGGGTTGGTTATCACTCTGCATTCAGAAAGGGGAAACAGGCACTGGGAGGTTCACAATGCATCCTTGATCCCAGAGTCAGCAAGCGGAAGGCCAGGCTCTGAATCCAGACCTGTCCTTGCTGAACTGTGCCACATCCCTTCCAATGCTCCACGCCCCAGGTAAGAACACTGATCCATGTCGGCGAAGGCGGAGATGCTCAGGGGGCCGACTAGGTCTGCAGAGGGGGTCCACAGAGCGGCCCCCAGCACCCTCCTGGCTCTGCGCCTCTCCCCCTCCCTGCTGCATAACTGGGCAAGCCGCTTCTCTCTGAGCCTGTTTCCTCCTCCGTGGCAGGGATACAGAGAAGAGGGCGGATGATCTGCCTGGGCAGGAGGGCGGAAGTGTCTGCAGACAGGCACGAGGGAGAGCCCATGGCTTCCTGCTTCTTTCTCCTCCTGGGGTGTGGCCTGGAGCAGCCCCGCGTTGGAGGGGGCCTCCGTGCCTGGGGCAAGCCACGGGCCCGTTGGTTTCCATCCCCGGCCCAAGCAAGGGAGAGCCCCCATCTTTTGCTCCCATAAGAGGGTGTTGGGAAGATCAGTGATGGACTCTGAGCTGAGGGCTGGCAGACAAAGGGCCTGTAAGCCCAGCTTGGCCGTGACGGGCATCAGCGGTGCCCAGGGCTGGCAGCCAGATGCCAGGGTCTGGTGGGGAAATGGGCTTGCTGGCACTCACCGTCAAACTGGGCTGCTTCCCCGTAGCCCTCATCTCTCTTCTCTTGGAACAGCTTGAGGCACGCGCTGGGGCTGGCCAGGAGAAGCCGGAAGCCCTGGCACAGAGGAAGAGTGGTTCGGTGGATAGGTCCCCCCCTGAGGCATGAGCCCCCGACTCAGGAGGGGCCTGGGTCCTGAAGCCACACTGCACATGGCGTTCCCTGTCCATCGCCCCCACCAGCCACAGAGTACTGTCTGAGGTTCCGATCCTCCAAGCCACGCCACACTTCCAGACCTTTGTCCGTGACCTTCTCCTTGCCTGGAAGCCCTTCCCCATTTTGTCCACCAGGAAACTCCACCCCTGGTCACTAGGAGGCCTCCCCTCCCGGCTGCCTGCCCACCGTGGGCTGTGCCCTCCTTAGTCACCTCTGTGAGGAAGTGAGTGTCTGACATGTTGGTCCAGAGCCTGCCATCTGGAAATCTCACCCTGCTAGTTAACTACCCTCTTGAATCTCGGTTTCTATGGGGGCAATGATAAGAGCACCTACTTCTTGGGTTGCTAGAGGATCAAACACATTAAGACATGTACACCTCATACGTGCTCAGTGAATGTTACCAACTATTACCAGTGTCATTCCCGGGTCTTGGCTGAGAGGTTTGAATCAGAGCAAATACCCAGGAAGTGTGAAAAATGAGTACATGAATCATCAGAAAATGAGTGCCCTGCTGACCTGGGCCCTGACCTCCTCCAGGAAGCCCGCCCCATGAACACCACCTGGCCCAAAGGGCGTCTGACCCCAGGCTTCCTATGGACAGAGGTCATGAGCTAGTTTCAGGTGGCCTTGCCTTACCCCGCCCCATCGGGTCAGGGTGGGGCGGGGTGGCTCAGGCAGGAGGAGGGGGCACTTACCTTTTGGTCGGAGGTGGGCACGAAGCTGAGGAACTCGTCCACGTGACCCACGGAGAGCCAGTCGGAGTAGACCTCCACGGGCGCCTGCACCTGCTGGGCACCCAGGAAGTCCCGCACCACCTTGGCCATGCGCCGCCCGCTGGACCTGCCGGGGCAAGAGAGCAAGGTGCCCTGTGCCCGCCGTGCGCCAGCACGCTGCAGGCCCCGCCCGAGCCCCCCCCCGCCCCGGCCTCCCTCAGCCCTCTGAACGGGCCTCTTCAGTCCCCGCGTCCCGGCCCCCGTCTCCAGCTGCTTCCAGGAACTGTCCGTCCTGAGCACCACACGAGAGTCTGTCCCTCCCTCACCCCGAGGTACTCTCCCCTGCCCACAAAACAGACTCAAACGAGAGCCCTCCCTCTGCCGAATGGGACTGAAGACCCTCATCTCAGCTCCCGAGATGCAGGGAGGGTCAGCTCTTCACCAAGGCGCTCAGCCGTTGGTTCCCAGGATGACCAGAGCCTGGGGAACCTCCCCGCCTCCCCGCCTAGTCCAGCGTGGCCCCTTGTTGCCGGTCTCTCACTTTCTTCACGTTTAACTCCAGGGTTGCCTTCTTGTTCTACGTGGACTTTGGAAATGGCAACGACCCTTCCACTCATTCCCTAGCTCTATTTTGCTTTATAGAACTTGTACTATTTGGCGTACTTGACGTCTCGTTTGCTGTCTGGCGTCTCACTAAGCTCCCGAAAAGCCTGTGTTTCCCTGTATCCCTAGCCCCTCTTATAGAACAGATGCTCAAACATATTTGTGAGTGTTGTTAAGTCTTTTGGACAGCTGTGTAAGAGTCCACAGTCTACACAACTCGAATGCGTCGTTGGCAGAACTGGAATCGAGACCCAACCTGCAGTGACACATGACGACATTGATTTGATTTGGGGGATGGGAACATGGAAAATGTTTTTCCTGTATTTCTATTATCTTAATATAGTGTTGGCAATCTTAAAAAAACCTCTTTAAAAACAGTGAGATGGTGGAGAGGAATGAGACTTCAGAAATTATTCATGAGCAGAAAGCAGGAATCAGAAACAAATCAGGGGGAAGGGCGGCAGAACCCTAACCTGAGCCTGACCCTCCTCCAGACTCCGCAGCCTTCTGCCTGGTGGCTGGGGGTGGGCCAGATGACACCCGCTCTAGGAAGCATCAGACCCAGTCTCTGAGTCACATCAGAGCTGCCGCCAGGAGGCAGGATTGCCCCAAGATCTTTGAAATGTGAGGTGCAGAGCGTGGCGAACCCAGGGTAGGAGAGGAGGAGAGGGCCTCTGCTGAGCACCTGCTGCGCGTCTGCCCAAGGCGCCTCCCACTCATCTAATCCCCGTGATGACCCTGTGAGGTCCGTACAAATAGCAGGTCCAGGTCATGATCCGGACTCTGGCCACGCCCTCTGACCTCACCCCCACACCCGCCGTTCACTCTGCTCCACCCCCCGGCCTCCTTGCTGGTCCTCTGATGTCTCCAGCACATCCCCGCCTCAGGGCCTTTGCACTCACCGTTTGCACTCCCTTGTACATTCCCCTCCCAAATAGCCACATCCTTTTTTTTTTTTTGTATTCCTTAGATCTGTTTTATTTATTTATTTATTTATTTATTTTCAGCCAAGAGGCACTAGTTCATGGCCTTTATTTTTTTTTTTTTTTCAATTATTTTTATTAGTTGGAGGCTAACCACTTCGCAACATTGCAGTGGGTTTTGTCATACATTGACATGAATCAGCCATGGATTTACATGTGTTCCCCATCCTGATCCCCCCTCCCACCTCCCCCCCGACCCGATTCCCCTGGGTCCCCCCAGTGCACCAGGCCGGAGCACCTGTCTCATGCATCCCACCTGGGCCGGTGGTCTGTTTCACCATAGATAATATACATGCTGTTCTCTCGAAACATCCCACCCTCGCCTTTTCCCACGGAGTCCAAAAGTCTGTTCTGTACATCTGTGTCTCTTTTTCTGTTTTGCATATAGGGTTATCATTACCATCTTTCTAAATTCCATATATATGTGTTAGTATGCTGTAATGTTCTTTATCTTTCTGGCTTACTTCACTCTGTATAATGGGCTCCAGTTTCATCCATTTCATTAGAACTGATTCAAATGAATTCTTTTTAACGGCTGAGTAACATTCCATGGTGTATATGTACCATGGTACATATACACCACAGCTTCCTTATCCATTCGTCTGCTGATGGGCATCTAGGTTGCTTCCATGTCCTGGCTATTATAAACAGTGCTGCGATGAACATTGGGGTGCACGTGTCTCTTTCAGATCAAACAGCTACATCTTTAACGTCTCGTTTCCTTCAGGGAAATGCCAGCCTCTCACCAATGCTTCTTCTCTCTCACAAACTGTATTTGATTCACTTATTTATCATGGTGGCTTATTGTCTGTTTCTCTCTGCTAGGCTGCATGTAGGTTGTCCGTTTTGTGCACTGCTAAGGTCAGAAGCCAAGACAGAAACAGGACAGCAGCCTGGAGTTAAATTTTAATTTGGGGTCCAAAGCGGAAATCTGATTTCTGACTATTTGGCTGACTTGCTGTGTGGTCCTGAGCGGTGGCTGTCCCTCTCTTGAGCCTCAGGGCCCCGTCGATCCACCAAGAGCTTTGCTCCTGGTTTTCAACACGACAGCAAATGGAGTGGGACCCAAATGTGCTGCATCTTCCTATCTGGGTCCTTGCTCTGGGTCTGGGAGTTTCTAGAACATTTCTTTTATCTCCAGCACTGGGCCTCAGACCTGGCATATAAGAAGTCTCAATACATATTTCTTGAATTGACAGATGCATGCATGAATGAGTGTGTTCACTTCTCTTATCTAAACCTCAACTTTCTCATCTGTAAAATAGGGATCATAGTCATCCCAACCTCATAAGGCTGTTGCAAGAATTAATGGGTGTAATCTGGGTAAAGCACCATGTTCATGGCATGTAGGTGATCAATAACTTTGATCCATTGAGTTCCAACCTGCTTCAAGGCAGATCCACTGCTAAGGGTCCAGCTAAATAATATCTAAGCATTTGGCAGGTGGTTAACCTGAGTCCTTTTATCCCCAGGAACAGCTATTATATAGCTAGGACAGGGATTTTTTTTTTTTATAAGCCCATTTCACTGATGAGGAAACTGAGGAATGAAGTAGAATAATTTGTTCATTTAATAATGTACCTGATTTATCCCCAGTACCTTCAACAGTGCCTGACACATAGTTGTTAAGTCGCTAAGTCCTGTCTGACTCTCTGCAACCCCACAGACTGTAGCCCGCCAGGCTCCTCTGTCCATGGGATTTCCCAGGCAGGAATGCTGGGTTGGGTTGCCATTTTCTGCTCCAGGGAATCTTCCCCACCCGGGGACAGAATGTATCTCCTACATTGCAGGCAGATTCTTCACCACTGAGCCACCAGGGAAGCCCTGCACATAGTAGGCATATAATAAATATTTTTAAATGAATTAATCAAGCACCCACGAGGTGCCAGGCCCTGTGGTAGGCACCGGTCAGGTGATGTGCCCCAAATCATGTGGCCAGTGAGTGGCAGAGCCAGGACTCACCCAGACCCACGGGATGTTCAGAGCCTGTGCGCTGGCCCCTCGGACCCCTCTGGGAAGCACAGAATGACTGCCCAGACGTCCGGGGCCTTCTGCGCCCAGGGCTGTGGGCAGCATCCGGCCCCAGGGCAGTCTGGGCATGAGCCACCAGCAAGGTGAATGCACTCCTCCGGTCCTGGCCAACCTCGGCCTGGGCACCCAGCCTGGGCACCAGCCTCATACCTGGGCTGGCACCGGGAAGGCTCACCTGACCCAGAATACTGAGGCTGCCAAGGGCACCATCTGAGGCTGGGTGACCTTCCCTCACCACGTGAGGCTGCTCCAGGCTCCAGACCAGACAGCCAGGGCTTGGAGCGGCAAGCTGGGGCACGCCTGGGCTCCATGCCAGCCCCACACCCAGGGAAAGGCAGCCTCCGGGGCCTGCGGTGGGCTGCGTCTTTAGGCAGGAAGCAGGGGCTTACACTGGGATCCCTGGGCTACACACCCCGTTCTTCAACTGCCCGCAGGCTGGGTGGGGACCCTCTCAAGGGGATTTGGCAGACACTGTCATCTGTCTGGAGCCCCAAACCCTAAATACCTTGTTTCCTGCTCGATGACAGCTGCCCAGGGTGCGACCCATCAGATCACCTCTGTCACCTGGGCATCCTGACTGCAGCCACGTGGCGCTGCCTGCACCCCTTCCAGCTGTTGTTAGGACAACAGTTATTTTATCTCCTCTCCAGAGACGTCAAAGCATCCGTTCCTACTTCTGTGCTGGATTACACATCACCTCCTTGCTCTTCTGATGTTTCAAAAGCAGCCAGAAATCTGCTTTTTATATGAAGGCTCCTTATATATATTTTTATATATTTAATGTTGGCCACTGGGCTTCCCCACTGGCTCAGTGGTAAAGAACCCGCCTACCAACGTAGGAGGCTGGGGTTCAATCCCTGGGTCAGGAAGATGTCCTGGAGAAGGAACTGGTGACCCACTCCAGTGTTCTTGCCTGGGAAATTCTACAGACAGAGGATCCTGGCGGGCTACAGTCCACAGGGTCACAAAGAGTTGGACACCACTGGGCAACTAAACAGCAACAATGTTGGTGACTAATTATGCCCATAAAATTCTAGGCAGGTCAGAAGACTGTGGGCCACTAGTTTGTTTCTTCCAAAGATTCTGTGAGCTTTCCGATCTAAGATTCTAGTCCTCTGAGTCTTTGATTCTAGGAGTCCATGCAGGAAGTTAGGACCACTACTCAGACTGGAGAGCTGTGTCTGTGTCTATGGTGGGGGTGGGGGGGTAGATGCCGCCTTGCATGCCCCGGGGCCCCCCCGTGCCTCCCCCAACCTGGCCCTGGCTTCTCATGAGTGGGGGGTAGATGCCGCCTCGCATGCCCCGGGGCTCCCCCAGAGCCCCCCACCCCCGTGCCCTCCCCTTCTCCCTGGCTTCTCACTTGGGGAGGCAGCTGCCGATGAGGATCCGGCCCAGAGGGTACTCCTTGCCCTCCACCGTGACTGGCGGGCTGACGTCCAGGTTGCCGAAGGAGTCAAGGCCAGAGACACCAGTGAACTGGATTTCCCGGGTTACATATCCAAAGTCAGGACCCTAGGGGAGAATTGGTAAAATCCACCCCCCCCGAAGGAGGGGTCAGTTAGAACAGGAAGACAGCTCTTGGGGTCAGGGGCGGGTGGTGCTCCTGCGGGAATCTACTGCCTATTTGATTTATATGAAGTCTCCCAGTGCCCTGAGAGTTGTGCTATTAAAGCCCACACCTCCCGCCCCGAAAAAACAATAGATTCATGCATGTGCCTGAGTCATTTTGCTGCACGCCTGAAATGAACACAACACTGTTCATCAACTATTCTCCAATAGAAAATAAAAAGATTTAAAAAGTAAATTCCACTTGGTGAGCAATACCCAAGCCAATAACAGAACCATAAGTAGAAAATCTCAAATGTTTGGAAATGAGACAACGCACTTCTAAAGAACCCATGGGCCAAAGAAGAAATCAAAGAGGAGATTACACCGTATTTTGAAGTGAAAGGTAATAAGCACGCAGGAGGTTAAAACCCACGGGCATGCCAGTAAACAGCGTTTCCTGGGAATGACACAACTCTAAACACATTAGGAAGAGAAAGGGTTGAAAAAATCTTTGTTTCCATTTCCAGCTAGGGAAAGAACGGCAAATTAAACCTAAAGGAAGTAGAAGAAAGGGAATGATAAAGACAGAGCAGAAAGTGTTAGTCACTCAGTCACGACCGACTCTTTGCAACCCAATGGAGTATATAGCCCACCAGGCTCCTCTGTTCATGGGATTCTTCAGGCAAGAATACTGGAGTGGGTTGCCATGCCCTCCTCCAGGGGATCTTCCCAACCCAGGGATCGAACCTGCAGCTCCTGTATTGCAGGCAGAGTTTGTACTGTCTGAGCCAGCAGGGGAGAGCAGAGATCAGTGGAAGATACCACGGCGGGGTCAAGCCCAGGACTTGGGGTCAGGCCCAGGACTTGGGGTCAGGCCCAGGACTTGGGGTTGATGCAGACTCAGCCTGCAGGGCGCACGGTCACCTCCCGGGGACTCACCTCTGACCCCTCAGGATCCCTGCTCTGTGTGGCCAGGAGCTCCTGGGCATCCCTAGTGGAGCTACCACCCGGACCCAGCATTGTCCTGGCGGTGGCGGGGGGGGGGGACACCAGCAAACAGGCGGAGACAGGCACTCTGGGGCAGGGACCCCCTCGGAAGGCGGTTTAGCCCAGCCGTCAAGAGCAGGGGCCGTGGAGGAGCCCCCTCTGGTTCTACATCTTGGTGTCCCTGCTACCTAGCTGTGTGGCCTCGAGTAAGTTGCTTAACTCTTGGGCCTCAGTAAAGAGGGAATGATAATAGTACTCATTCACAGGAGTGCGTGTGGATTAAATGAGCAGCTGTGAGAAGCTGGGGGGAGGGCCTGGAACTCAGGGCATGGTCTCTGGAGCGGCTCTTGCCGCCCTCCTGTGCCCAGCAGGCAGCGTGGGGCCTGGCATGTGGTAGGTGTTCAGAAAACACCCGTTACCGGAGAGGGGCCCCAGCACAAAGCAAGAGCTGTGAGGGTCACTAGGGATGCGTTCCCCCCAAAGGGCAGTTTGGTCTCCCCGGAGCCGACTCCTCTGTTCACAGCCCCTGGGGGGAGACCAGGGCCCCTCCCAGAACAGGGGTGATTGGCATTTCATCTACATACTCCTCCCCAAGCCTCCCCCTAACTCCCCACTCGCCAGAGCCCACCTCCTGCGTCCTTCACAGCCCCTGAAGGACTAGGGCCAGGCAAGCCTGAGCAGTGGGCCCCACGGGGCAGGCACCCACGGCGTCCGCACTCTGCCCTTGGCCGCATACCAGTATCCTCTTGTAAGGGAAATCCTTCAGGCCTCTGTTTCGGGGGGAGTCGAAGACCACGGGGAAGGCTTTGTGCGGGGCCTCAGTGTAGCCAAACTCCATCTCATCCTGGGAGGGCAAGAGAAAAGGCCACTGTGACCGCCTCGGTCTCGCATTGAGAAGGGGCTAGCACCCCAGGCCCAGGGCTAGATCCTCCCCGAGGCCTCGAGTGGGCAGGAGGTCCCCCAGGGACCCAGCCGGGGGAGGCTCTGCCTGGGCCAGAGCCCCTGGAGGGAAGCAGGAGAGGCCTAGTGAGGCAGCAGTGGGAGAAGGAGGGCTCTCCCAGGCCGCGCGCCCACCCCAAGTCCTTGCGCCTGGCCCAGCTTCTCTAGGGAGCCGGGCGAGAGCCGCAGAGGCCGCTCCCCTAAGCCGGGGTGGGGGACGGAGCTTGGGCTGCCCCCGGCTCCCGGAGCTGCTCCTCGCCCACCTGGATCCAGCGGTCATTTCGGTTCTCAACCCGAGGGCAGACCATCAGCGTGCAGCTGGCTCTCAGCGCCAGATCGGACATGTCATTGAGAAACTTCTCATTCGAGCCATGAGCGTCTAGGACACTGCAAAACACAGGGGAGGGCAGGGAGGCGGGGCTGCGAACGGCAGCCTTGGGGGTGGACGCAGGGGCCTGAGTGCCGTCCTTGCTGGGCCCCGGTCCGCCCGCGGCTCCAGACACAGTCCCCGCGCTGGAGAGGCTCGTGGGCGACTGACAGAGGCGGACCGCGTCTCCAGATCTCATCAGGCGGGAGTGACTGGGGGGCGGGCAGGTGCGGGGCCCTGCTGAGGGGGCCGGGGACAGTCTCACCGGTCACGGTCACGGCGATAGTGAGGGGGAGGAGCCCGTTTCCTCCCGCCTCTCACGACTGGCCTCATCAAAGGCGAGTGAGCAAAGGCAGAGAAAGAGCCCCCTCCCGTCTGAACACCTGAGCCAGGCCAGCAGAGCAAACCTGTCTGACCACAGCCTTCCTTCTGACTTAAGCTCCAAGTCGTCTACGGCCCTTTCCGGTGGTCTGACCTCCTCTGCAGGGCCCTGTAGCCTTGCCAGCCCTGGCTGCCCTGCCCATCCAGGGGCTTGACGAGGATCCTGAGACATGGCAGAAGGACCAGGGACCCGGGTGGGGCCAGGGCTCACAGACGGTCCTGGAAGCTGAATTCTCACGCGCTCTGCAGGCCCAGGGGCACAGCCCCGTCAGAGGGAGGCTGGGTCTCCTGCCGCCCCCAGGAACCTGAACAGGGCCTGGCCCCTCTGCCTGGAATAAACCCAGGATGTCCCGGGACTGCTGCAGGCAGGGCAGGGTAAGGATGGGGAGCTGGAGCTGGAGCCGGCGACCGCAGCTGGGGCCTTGGCTGCTCAGAGCAGGCGGGCTGATGGCCCAGCCAGCTCACCGCTGGCCTGTACCCAAGTGTGCCCCTGGGGGCCCTCGGGGAGTCCGGCCGCTGAGCATGCAGAAGCAAGCCGGGTCCCGCGCTCTGTTCCTGCCTCTGGGAGTCCAGGGGTAGCGGGAGAGCCGAGGGAGCGTGAGACCTCACCTGCACACATATAGCTCCAGGGGGGGCTGGGTGTTGGGGGTCATGATCCAGGGGGCCACGCGGAAGGCCACGGTGTCTGTGAAGAGGGGCACCTCGGGCAGAGTCTGGGGGGAGAATGGGGACTCAGTGGGCCCCGCAGGGAGCCCCATCGGGCCTCAGGAGCCCCGGCCCCCGGCCTCCCAGCCCTGGGGCCTCCGCTGGGCCCTGAAGCTCCCCGACCCCGTCTCCGCCCCCGGCACTGCACCTACCTTGGTGTCCACCAGGCTGACGCTGAGGGAGACCAGCCCCGAGAAATCGGCGTCGGGAAAGCTGAGCCCCTCCACATAGAGGCGGATCTTCCGCTCCCCGGGCTGACGGGCCACTTTGTACGACGGGTGCTGGGGCCCCAGCACCTGCTCATAGTCCAGGAGGGAATTCCCACCTAGGGAGACCCGAGTCAGCACAGAGGCAAGGCTGGCGCAGTTATGTGATAGCCGGGGCACTCACGATCACCAAAACTTCGGCTGCCCAGCGCTGACGCAGGGGTGTGGGGGCTTGGGACAGGAAGCCTGAGCCCGGGAACGCAGGGGCAGAGCCACGCTGCACTAGGGCGACTCGGGCTCCTCTCCAGCAGTGTCACGTGCTAGCTGTGTGACCTCAGCTCAACGACTCAGCCTCTCTGAGCCTCAGTTCCTCATCTGTAAAATGGGCTAACATTTCTCATGAAGGCGGTGCAAGCTTTACATCGGACAAGGAAATAAAAGCAGCTGGCCCCAAAGGTGGACACAACCCAAATGTCCATCAACCGATGAATGGATAAACCAAATGTGAAAGAAAGTCAAGTCACTCAGTCGTGTCCGACTCTGTGCGACCCCATGGACTGTAGCCCACCATGCTCCTCCATCCATGGGGTTTTCCAGGCAAGAATACTGGAGTGGGTTGCCATTTCCTTCTCCAGAGGATTTTCCCGACCCAGGGACCTAACCCGGGTCTCCCACATTGCAGGCAGACGCTTTACCGTCTGAGCCACCAGGGAAGCAAACAAATGCAGTGTATCCATGTGCTAGTGTGTCCTTCACCCATAGAAAGGGGTGTAGGTCCGATGCATGCCACAGCACAGACGAACCTTGAGGACATCATACTACGTGAAAGAAGCTTGACGCAAAAGGCAAGTATTGTATGGTTCCATTTGAAGGAGATGCGTCCATGGGGCAGAAAGGAGATTGCCGGTTGCCTAGGGCTGGGGCGTGGGTGGCGCTAGTAGTAAGGAACCCACCTTGTCAACTCAGGAGACGTAAGAGACGTGGGTTCCATCCCTGGGTCAGGAAGGTCCCCTGGAGGAGGGCATGGCAACCCCCTCCAGTATTCTGGCCTGCAGAATCCCATGGACGGAGGAGCCTAGCAGGCTACAGTCCACGGGGTCACAGAGAGTCGGACACGCCTGAGCTAGCGAGCACTCACAGCACAGAGATGGGGTTGGGGGTTGGGATTGTCGTTGTCTAGTAGCTCAGGCGTGTCCGACTCTCCTGTGACCCCATGGACTGTAGCCCATCAGGCTCCTCTGTCCATGCAATTCTCCAGGCCAGAATACTGGAGTGGGTAGCCTTTCCATTCTCCAGAGCATCTTCCCAACCGAGGATTAAGCCCAGGTCTCCTGCATTGCAGGCAGATTCTTTACCTGCGGAGCCACCAGGGAATGTAGTTAAATTGTTTACTTGAAAATGGTTACTTTTATGTCCTGTGAATGTCATGTCAATTTTTTAAACAAAGCTCCTGGCACTTAGCAGTTCTGGCCCGTCTCCTTTCCCCGCCCACGGAGGGTCATCTGGGAAGTGGCACCCTAGCATGTTCTTAGAGCAGAAAGGCTTGTCAGCTCACCTATGGAGATGGAGCTTATGTTCTGCAATCACAGTAAGTATTTCCAAGCCAGACCCCTCCCTAACTTTCCACCCCTGGTGCAGAGAAGAAGCATTCTGGCTCCTGCTGGAATTTAGCTGCAACGAATTCTGAGTCAGTTTGAACAGAGAGTGAAGAGGAAGAAGGAAGAGGTAGGAAGGTCTCTTGCTATTTATAAAAATGAGTAAGGTCACCTCAGGGTTAAGGATGGGTTTTGTTTTGTTCTAAGCCACAGCGTTTGATTAATAAACTCTCTGGCAGAATAACTGGATTCCAAAGGCAAGGCTGGGCCTTGGCTTTGCTGATCCCTGCCCCCACCTCACACAGCCCGGACGGCACTTGTCAGCACTGAGAACTCATTCTGTACTGACTCACCAGAGGAGGGATGGGGTCGGGGGGAGGGCCAGGGCCGGGTAAAGAAGAGCGGCTTTGGTGCCCAAGAGACTGACTTGGAATGCCTGCTCCACTCCCAACTGGTTGTGTGAACTTAGGGCAGTGAATTCACATGTCTGAGCCTCAGTTTTCCCCTCTGTAAAATGGGTCTAGCTTGGGACCCTCTTCCTTGGTCCATGGATCCTGTCGTGATGCTGTGGCTGCTTTTAAGTGGTAGTGAGAATTACAGAATGATGATGGAAGAATGGAGAGATGTGGATAAGAGAAGAAAGAAATGATTTGGGAAGCAGAGCCTGGAGTAGGGAGGGAAGAGGCCCCTCCAGGCCACTTACCACGGGTGCAGAAGACCCTCATTCTTTTGGAATCAGAAAGTGGCACATTCAAGACCAGCTTGTAGCTGTCAAAGAGCTCATCAGGGGCATCGCAGGTCAGCACCACTGGGGACATGTCCTGCAGGTCTGGAGAGAGTGGTCCCCATGAGGCAGCCCCGCGCTGCCCCACACTGTCATCCTGGACAGCCCCATCCTCTGTTACTCACCATCCAGCGAGGTTAGCTGGGTGTTGGTGAGGTCCATCTCCGTGGACCGGAGACTGTCCCGGTCACAGTTCACCATCAGGATAGCCCCGTAGCCCTCAGGGCCCCAGCGCCAGCTTTTCTGTGCAAAACAAGAGGCCTTAGGGTCAGTGGGACCCAGGAGTCTCTAGGAAGGGGTTCTGGACATGGCTAGAGCTGTCTGCTTTGTTAACTTGGAGACTTCTGTATTCCAGGTTTACTTGAAGATTTAAAGAGGGATAATAGATTTAATAGACTTGGGGACTGGAGCTCCAGCTCTCCAGACCCAGAGTCACTCCACGCTTGGGCAGTGAACAGCCTGAACAACTGTACACAGCAGCCCCGCCCAGCCGTCACACTGCAACAGGAAGGGGGCAGTGCCAGGCCCAGAAATGGCCTCTGCCAGTCTTTTGAGTTTTGGCCCTGCCTGGGGGACCGAGACTGCCTTGCCCTGACCTTGAGAGGGCTAGAGAACTGCTGGGATTCTCTCCCCATCCCAGTCCTCTCCTGGGGCCTGTCCCAGTGGTCTCTGATGTTCACTTGTGATCCTGCAGGCCCTGCAAGAAGGATGGAGCTGACAGGTGGGGAAGATGGCTGGAGTCCGGCCTCTGTAATCAAAGCTCTTCCTGATCTGCCTCTGCTTTATTCCCACCAGCCTCTGCAAGTCAGAGTTTATTCTCCCCATTTACAGAAGAGGGGAAGGAGGCTCTGGGGAGGTGAACTCTAAGTCACAGAGGTGGGATTCAAACTTGGGTCTGGGTGACCTCACAGGACCACTGCTAACCTACATAGCACTCTTGTCCACCTCTTCGGGTAGCTACCTCACTGTATCAGGGCCCAAGACATGGTTTGTGTCTCAGGCCGCACTCGCTACCTTGCTCAGCAACCTTGTGCAGTGCGCAACCTGCACATCCATCCTTGGCAGTCCTGCCCCATCTTGTCCACAAAGTCGTGTGTGTGAGGCAGGCGTCCTCCCTGGGGTCCTTCCCCACAAATCTTACTTTCTACCCTCCCAGGATAGTCTTCAGACACTTGCTGTGGGATAATGCCCGGGGCCCACCCCACCTTCCCTCTCTCTCTCTTCAGAATCTAACCAGGGTAGTCCATGCAGCCTCCTCTACCAGAAGCCTTCATTCAGTCACTTGACAACCTTTTAAGAAGCACCTATCATGCTTAGGGGTCCAAATACAGCCCAGGAAATAGAAAAGACCTCAAGCAAAAGATCCCAGGTGTGAGGTGGCACTAGAGACCACAGAGGGTAGGCTGTTTTCCAGGAGTCACACAGCATGCTGATCACACAGTGTCAGGCCCTCTCACGCTGATGGGGAGTCCTCAGATGGCCTCCCCACACTGCTGGATACACAGAGTCCAGGAATCCGTCACCCTTCTGGAGGCAGAGCCCCCCCCGGACCACCCCCAGGTCTGCCTGTTGACCCCGCCGTCTTGGGATAGCTGGAGGAGGCCCACCTTGTCGCCTTGGGTCCTTTTCACCTTGCCTGTGCGGCCAGTGTCCGCGTCGAGGGAGATGTCTGAAAAGAGATGGGGAGGGGTTACCTGAGCTCCCCGGTCCCCCGTCTCACCATAGTGTCCAGGTTGGGGCAAGCTTTGACCCTCCCCCAAGCCCAGGAGAACCAGGCAGCCCTGTTCTGGGGACCATGCCCAATGCCCGGGAGCCCCGCCCCTGTGGCTCTGGCTTTTGAGGGACCCAAGCCTTGGGCTCTTGACTTTCTCACTCATCTGCATGCCCTGAATTGCTAACCCTTGGGGGCCCTGACTCTGGAGGCCAGGACGAGGCCTGAGATTCCAGCTGCTGGCTCTGCTGTTAGGGTCGCTGCCCAGGGTCTGGCTGAAGGTAGCGTGCGGCTCTGCATGTTTAGTGACGAGCCTTGAGGCTCCGGGACTCTGGATGGAGGAAGCCTGTTGTGGTCTGGCTGGAGACCCAAGGGCCGTGCAGTTTCTAGGTCGCTGTGGCTGTAAGCACAGCTGGGGCTCCAGTCCTGGGGGTCTGGAGCAGATGGATGGCCTCTGAAGGAGCCAAGCTCCTCGGTGGAGAAGGAAGATGGCCCTGGGCCTCCCTAAGACCCTCAAGCAGCCAGCGTGGAGGGGAAAGGGCAGGGATGCGTGGAGGCCCGGAGGCGGGACTTACCTGCACCCGTGAGGTAGAGCACGCTGTGGCCCAGGGCCCCGCCCGCCGGCTGCCCGAAGTAGGAGATCTTCACCTGCGGGGACACCGTCAGCCCTGAGTGGGCCCAGCCAGCCCTGCGGGGATGGCTGAGGCAGGGGGCGGAGGGGACACCCCAGCGGCCCTGTGTAGATGGGGGGGTGGGGGCCCCGGCTGCTCCCTGCTGGCGAAGGCCCGGGGCCCACGGGCTCTGCGCCCGGATCCAGAGCCACTTTCTCCAGCTGGAGAGAGCAGGTGCCTCCCTGGGGCCCAGGGCTCGGCTGAGGGGCCAGGAGGGCCAGACAGGGTGGGGGCGGGCCCCGGGGGCAGCCGGACCCTTAGGCGTCCGTGGAGAGGCCAGGGAGAAAGAATGCGGGAAGGGGTGGCCGTCACCAGTGACTCAGGCAAGGTACTCAGTCTCCCTAAGCCTCAGTTTCTTCACCTGTAAAATGGGAACAACGACCCTTCCCACCCCACGATCGCAGCCCATGCTCACACGGCCCACAGTCCATGCAAAGGGCTCAACCTGGGCCTCTCAGAGAGCCCCCAGGCTGGCCCAGTAGGCGGCGCTCAGGGGGTCTGAGCTCCGGGGCCCTGCTCTCAACAGCTGCACGGCCCTCAGCTTCCCCGTGTCCCTGGAGAAAAAGCTGATCAGTGAGTCTGGGGTCACTGCGTGTGTGGCAGGCGCCTGGGGGCGAGTGAGAAGGTGTCGTGTCGTCTGTGAAAGAGGTTTCCTGCTTCCTTAGGTGGGAGACACGCGTGCATCCAGGTATGCACCTATGTCCGATGCATGCGTGTATGTGCGCACGCGCGTGGCTCTTGCTGAGGACGCCTGTCTGCACGGGAGTGGGCGGGGCTTGTTCGGGGTCGGTGTGGAGCTGGGACCCAAGGGGGTGTCTGTGAACTTGAAGGGGCGATCAGGCAGGCTGTGCCTTTACGGGAGTATTCATTCCTGCTGTGTGTGGATGTTGGCATGTCGGGTGGGTTTACAGGCTTAGGTGTCTATGGGCTTGTTTCGGGATGTGTCGTGTGTGTGGATTTGGGCGTCGGAGCCTTGCAGGGCTGGCTGACTAGGGCGGTGTGTGAATGGGGTGTGCTTTGTCTGGGGCTCTGACCTGCGGAGAAGGGCCTCTTACCTTGAGGTCGTTTAAAGCCTTACTGGCTGCGTCCACGGATATGATCACGTCCACGCTGGCATCCAGGGGCCAGTGGGCCCTGCCCGTGGGCTCTGTCACCCGCGCTGGGTCATAGGCTATGAAGATCTTCACCCCGGAGCTCCCAGAGACCTCAAAGTTCTCAGCACCCTTGGGCACATCGCTGACAGGAGAAAGGGGAGTGTCCGTGGCTCAGAAGAGACCAGCAAGGGGGAGTGGGGCTGCCAGGGGATGCAGACAGCCCCCCATGGCGGGGGTGGGGTGTGGGGGGTGCCTCTGGCCAGGAGACCAACCCGGTCAGGCCCCGGGGCCCCATCCCAGCTCTCCACCATTGCCCACGTGACCTGCCCCGAGCCCATCACCCCCTGGCCTCAGTCTCCCTGTCTGCATCACAAAGGGCTCAGAGCAGAGCAAGGCTGTGGAGTTTCGTCTCAGGGGCAGAGTTCTTTCCGCGGACCTAGAACGAAACCCTGGGCAGAGGCGGACAGAAGGGCCTGGGGGAGATGCCAAGTCATAGTGTTCAACCCTTCTGCTCCCATAGCGGCCCCTGAAACTCCAGAGAGCAGAGACGGAACCCCTCTGGGCAACCCCAACCCCACCCCTCTCCTGAAACTTCCAGTTCCGATGCTTCCAATCTCTCCAACCCAATGGGAAACCCACCTCTCACGTCCTCCACTGCCGTCCCTGGCCCCCTAGAGTGCTAGACGGCTTCCTGGGCCCGCCTGTGCTCACTCCAGTCTGTTCCCCAACAAACAGAGCACGCTCTTCTAAGCTCAGAAGCGCTGGCCCCAGCCACGCACAGCATCGTCTCGGATGGCACACGAGGCCCCTCCTGGTCAACCCTGCCCCACCTGCAGCAACAACCCCCCCCGGGCCTGCTCTTCCCCACTCACTCTGCTCAGGCCTCACTGACCTTCCCGATGGTCCCTGAAGCTGCCGGGCTGTCCCGCCTCAGGGCCTTTGCACTGGCTGTTCCCTCTGCAGAAAATGCTTTTCCTGCAGATCCCACAAGGCTCCCTCCCTTACCCTCTTCAGGGCTCAAATGTCACCTTCTCAGTGAGGCCACCCACCTCCTGACAGGAGCCTACGATGGCTGCAGCTCCATCATGACTCCACACACGGAGCTGCACCCGATCTGCTCATTCTTTCCCCGATAAAGAAGCTGTCCTAAATTCACAGTCATAAGCGCATGTGGTGTGAAGGCTGATGGGTTTTCTCATCTGTGCTCGAGAGGAAGAAGAAACCGAGGCAATGGAGACACTGTCCCTTCATCAGAAGGTCCCGGACAAGCACCTCCTCACAGTTTTATGTTAATCTCAGCGCAACAGCTATAGACATCAAACTTAATCTGCGTTATTCACCTTGTCTTCATCAATAAAACAACAAATGGAGTCCTGATTTGTAGACCGCCAACTTCTGTGGTGTAAACACTCCCACTAAGGTCAGTTTCAAGTTATCATCGCAACATCATTGAACCCAGAGTTGCAAAGAGATGCAAAAGAGGCCCCTACATACCACTCTCCTACCAGACAGAGAAATGCTGGTGGAACAGAGGTGATGGCAGGATGCAGCAAAATATTTGGAAACAGATGCATGTTAAGTATTTTTTATCTTTTTTTTTTTTAAAGTACTGACCATTTATTTTTTGATTGATTTTTTTAAAAAATTTGGCGGCATGCAGGATATTAGTTCCCTGACCAGGAAGCAGATCTACCCCCTGTATTGGGAGCACAGAATTTTTACCACTGAACCACCAGGGAAATCGCTGCCATCGTCTTTTTAAAATTTTTGTATTTTTGGTTCCGCTAGGTCTTCATTCAGTGCTCAGGCTTCTCCTGGTGGTGGCTTCTCTTGTTATTACTGTTAAATAAACTGTATTTAAAACAGTGGTGGAGGCTTCCCAGGTGGCTCAGTGATAAAGAATCCACCTGCCAATGCAGGAGATGCAAAAGACAAGGGTTCGATCCCTGGGTCAGGAAGATCCCCTGCAGGAGGGCGTGGCAACCCACCCCAGTATTCTTGCCTGGGAAATCCCATGGACAGAGGAGCCTGGCGGGCTACAGTCCATGGGGCTGCAAAGAGTCGGACACAACGGAGCAACTGAACAAGCAAGCAACATACAGTTTAGTTTTAACTAATGGCTGTGTTTGACAACAGGTTTGTAAACCTCCCTTTGGCGCCCTCAGGGAGGCACCCTACCACGCTGCGAAAAGCTCGTGCTGCCGCCGTCCTCGCCTTCCTGGGGGGCTCACAGCCTTCCACCGGGGTGACCGTGCACTCTTCCGGTTGTACTGGGCCCTGGCTCTTTACTATCTTTGGCTGTGCTGGGTCTTTGCTATTGATGGGCTCTTCCCTAGTTGCTGTGAGCGGGGGCTGCTCTGACTGTGGCGTGGGCATCTCTCCTTGCAGGAGCTTCCCTTGTTGCGGAGCACGGGCGACGCTTCACCTGCCTTTGCACTTGGGTTCTCTGCATTCGGAACGTTCGGCCGGGAGCGTCCCGGGGGCTCAGTGCCTCAGCTCTTTCCCAGAGGCGCCCTGACTGCCCTGTTTAAGGCGGGGGCTCGTGGGAGGCACTGTGGGCCCCACATCCCTAACCGCACGAGCCGGCTGCACCTCATTTCAGCCCGTGGCACTTGTCACCTGACATGCCACGTTTATCTCATGCATTTCCCTGTGGTCTGTCTCCCATTTCTCCCCCTAGGATGCAGGGACCTTTCCCGTTCTACATTCACCAAAACTGTGGTCATCTCAGCACCCAGTGCGGGGCCTGGCTGTGGGCAAGACGTACAGGAAGCCCTTGTTTCATGGATGAGGACGAGACAACCCGGGCACGTGGAACGGTAACCAAGCAGGACCCTGTGGACCCTCCTGAACAGACTTCCCCGCCCTCCTCCACATCCTCCACCTGCCTCTCGCTCGTAATAAAACTCTAGCCTCCTAGGCTTTCCTTGAGTTCCAAAGAAGAAATTTAACCAGGAAATCGAGAAAATGCAGAAACAAAGGAAAACAGCCAAACAAGACAAAATAATAGTTTAGCCACTCAAAAATTTAAGGACCTTTAGTTCCTCCTCAAAATCTATAGATAATATTCTGAGCCATACCCTGGAATTGTTTTGCAGATACTGAAGCCCCCACCAGGGGGAAGAAGTTAATTGTATGCTGCCCACAAGCACGTAGACCCAGAAGGCTGATGAGGCTGACTCCTGATTACCTCACCACCAGCCAATCACAAGAACGTCCACGATCACACACCCTACAACCCTTTCCCTCACTCTTTGTCTTTAAAACCTTTCAGTGAAACAGAACACACCCGCTCACCTTACACAAAAACTCAAAATGGCTTCAGGCTCACACACAAGACAGGACACCACAAAAGTCCAGATGAGATCACGGACAAAACATTCCCTGAAATAAATCGTATGCATGTTTTCTTAGGTCAATCTCCCAAGACAACAGAAATAAAAACAAAAATGAACAAACGGGACCTAACCAAACTTATACGCTTTTGCAACAAAGGAAAGCACAAACAAAAATGAAAAGACAGCCTACAGAACAGGAGAAAATATTTGCAAATGGTGCAACCAACAAGGGCTTAATTTTGAAAATATACAGGCAACTCATAAAGCTCAACAACAAAAAAAGCAAGCAACCCAATTGAAAAATCAACAGAAGACCTAAGATAGACATTTCTCCAAAGAAGAAATACAGATGGCCAATAGGCACCTGAAAAGATGCTTAATATCGCTAACTACTAGAGAAATGCAAATCAAAACTACGATGAAGTACCATCTCACACCAGTCAGAATGGCCATCATCAAAAAAATCTACAAACAATAAATGCTGGAGAGAGTGTGGCGAAAAGGGAACCCTCTTGCAAACTTGTTGGTGTGAATGTAAATTGATACGGTCATTTGGAGAACAGTATGGAGTTACCTTAAAAAGCTAAAAAATGAACTATCATATGACCCAGCAATCCCACTGCTGGGCATATACCCTGAGAAAACCATAACTCAAAAAGACACATGTACCCCAAGGTTCTCTGCTGCACTGTTTACAATAGCCAGAACATGGAAGCAATCTAAATGTTCATTGACAGATGAATGGATCAAGAAGATGTGGTACATATACGCAATGGAATATTATACAGCCATAAAAAGGATGAAATCAGGTCATCTGTAGTGATGTCATACAAAGTGAAGTAAGTCAGAGAAAAACAACTAGTGTATATTAACCCTTAAATATGGAATCTAGAAAAACTGGTACACATGAACCTATCTGCAGGGCAGGGATAGAAATGCTGACTTAGAGAATGGACCTGTGGACCTCAGGGGAAGAAGGGGAAGGTGGGACAAACTAAGAGACTAGCATTTATATATACACAGTACTATCTATAAAATAGATAGCTTGTGAAGTATGAAGTCAAGTGGGCCTTAGGAAGCATTACTAAGAACAAAGCTTGTGGAGGTGATGAAATTCCAGCTGAGCTATTTCAAATCCTAAAAGATGATGCTTTAGAGTGTTGCACTCAATGTGTCAGAAAATTTGGAAAACTCATTAGTGGCCACAGGACTGGAAAAAGTCAGTTTTCATTCCAATCTCAAGGACAGGCAATGCCAAAGAATGTTCAAACTAGAGTTCATTTCACATGCTAGCAAGGAAATGCTCAAAATCCTTCAAGCTAGGCTTCAGCAGTGCCTGAGCTGAAGGTGTACAAGCTGGGTTTACAAAAGGCAGAGGAACCAGAGATCAAATTGCCAACATTTGTTGGATCATTAAGAAAGTAAGGAAATTCCAGGAAAATACCTACTCTGCTTCATTGTCTATACTAAAGCCTTTGACTGTGTGAATCACAAAAAACTGTGGAAAATTCTTCAAGACATGGGAATACTAGACCACCTTGCCTGCCTCCTGAGAAACCTGTATGCAGGTCCAAATGTAACAGAACTGGGCATGGAACAATGGACTGATTTAAAATTGGGAAAGGAGTATGACTAGGCTGGATACTGTCGCCTTGTTTATTTAACTTCTATGCAAAGAACATCATGCAAAATGCCAGGCTGGATGAATCACAAGCTGGAATCAAGATTGCCAGGAGAAATATCAACAGCCTCAGATATTCAGATGATACCACCCTAATGGCAGAAAGTGAAGAGGAACTAAAGAGCCTCTTGATGAGGGTGAAAGAGGAGAGTGGAAAAGCTGGTTTAAAATTCAACATTCAAAAAATGAAGATCATGGCATCAGGTCCCATCACTTCATGGCAAATAGATGGGGAAAAAATGGAAACAGTGGCAGATTTTATTTTCTTGGGCCCCAAAATTACTGTGGATAGTGACTACAGCCAGGAAATTTAAAAATGCTTTCTCCTTGGAAGAAAAGCTATGACAAACCTAGATAGTGTATTAAAAAGCAGAGACATCACTTTGCCAACAAAGGTCTGTATAGTCAAAGCTATGGTTTTTCCAGTGGTCATGTACAGATGTGAGAGCTGGACCATAAAGAACACTCAGTGCTGAAGAACGGATGCTTCTGAGCCATCTCGCTGGAGAAGACTGCTGAGAGCCCCTTGGACGGCAAGGAGATCCAACCAATCAGTCCTAAAGGAAATCACCCCTGAACATTCATGGAAGGACCGATGCTGAAGCTGAAGCTGCAATACTTTGGCCACCTGGTTCAAAGAGCCAACTCATTGAAAAAGACCCTGATTCTGGGAAAGACTGAAGGCAGGAGAAGGGGACGACAGAGGATGAGATGGTTGGATGGCATCACCGACTCCATGGACATGAATTTGGGCTACCTCCGGGAGATGGTGAAGGACAGGGAAGCCTGGCGTGCTGCAGTCCATGGGGTCGCAAAGAGTCGGACATGACTGAGCGACAGAATAACCAAGTGGGAAACCATTGCACAGCGCAGGGAGCTCAGCCTGCGCTCTGTGACGACCCAGAGGGGTGGAGGGAGGGGATATGTGTACACACAGCTGATTCAGCTTGTGGGACAGTGGAAACCAGCACAACATTGCAAAGCAATTATACTCCTAATAATAATAATAATAATAATAAATAAATAAAGTCTACAAATAAAAACTAAAAATAAAATTACCATATGATCCAACATTCCCACTCCTGGGCATACATCTAGACAAAACTGTAATTCAAAAATATACATGCATCCCTGTGTTCATAGTAGCACTACTCACAATAGAATAGCCAAGACATGAAAACAACTTGAATATCCATCAACAGATGCATGGATAAAGAAGGTACGGTACATATATACAATAGAATAATACTCAGCCTTAAAAGAGGAGCTTTTTCCAGGTGCCACTAGTGGTAAAGAACTGTCCCACCAATGCAGGAGACACAGGAGATGTGGGTTCCATCCCTGGGTCGGGAAGATGCCCCGGAGGAGGGCATGGCAACCCACTCCAGTATTCTTGCCTGGAGAATCCCATGGACAGAGGAGCCGGGCGGGCTACAGTCCACGGGGTCGCAGAGTCGGACACGACGGAAGCGACTGAGCATGCACAGTCTGCAGCAACATGGGTAAAACTAGAGATCATCATAGCAAGTGAAGTAAGTCAGAAAGAGAAAGACAAATACCGTATGATATCACTTGCATATGGAACCTAAAGTATGATGCAAATGAACCCAGCTATGGAAGAGAAACAGAACCACAGACACAGAGAACAGGCTGCCAAAGGGAGGGGCCGGGGAGCTCTCGAGCGGGAGGCTGGGGTAGCAGACGAGCTGTTTCAGATAAAACAGACAAACAAGGTCTTACTGGGTAGCACAGGGAGCCGCCTCCAGTATCCTATGAAAAGGACGTCCCTGGTGGTCCAGAGATTAAGGACCCACCTTGCAATGCAGGGGATCGGGTTTGATCCCTCGTCAGGGAGCTAAGATCCCACATGCAGAGCACCTTAGGAGAGAGTCCACGCACCACAAGGAAAGATCCTGCGTGAGGCAATGCCGCTGAGACCCGAGGCAGCCAAAGTATTGATCAATCAGTTAAAAAACTACCCTGTACTAAACCATAATGGGAGAGAGTGTGAAAAAGAATGTGTGTTCACATGTAACTGAATCACTTGGCTGCATGGCAGAAACCAGCACATCATTGTAAGTCAGCTGGACTCCAGCCAAGAAATGCTGGGAGGAAACGCACCCAGCGGCCCTCTCCGTTACCCGGTCTTTAAACCCTTCCCCTCAGAGCTACCCAGGAGCTCAGGTCTCACAAGCACCAGCTTCCTGGACTCCTTGCTTAGTGCCTGCAATTAACACTGCCCTTTCCTTCACCTCGGCCCAGTGTCAGTAGACCGGCTTTACTGTGGGCCGGTGAGCCGGTGAGCAGGCCCAAGTGTGGTTCGGTGACAGGATGGCGTGCCCTGGGCCGCCCAGCTGGCAGGCTGGTTGAGCTGGAATTTGAATTCAGTCGATCCAGCCCCAGGGCCCCTGCTCACACACCCTGAGAGCACGTCAGCAGGAGCCCGGTGTGTCCTGCTGGCTGCAGAAGGGGTTCCAGCTCCGGGGAGAGCCTGGGGACGTTCACTGCTCACGCAGCCCTTTCAAGGGAAGCAGGGTTCCTTGGAGTCAATCCCCAGCTTTGGGCAAAAGTTGACATTTCCAAGTCACAGTCTTGGGCACACAACCCTTTATTTGGAATATTGGTAGAACATCATAATAACAATAATAATGTAAGAAGGGGTGGGAAGGGATAAACTGGAAGACTGGGATATAAACACTACTATATATAAAATAGACTCTCCTGGCAGTTCAGAATCCATCCACCAATGCAGGAGACTCAAATACAGTCCCTGTGTCAGGAAGACTCCCTGGAGAAGGAAATGGCAACCCACTCCAGGATTCTTGCGTGCGAAATCCCATGGACAGAGGAGCCTCGCAGGCTACAGTCCATGGGGTCGCGAAGAGTTGGACACAACTTAGCAACTCAACAACAGCAAATATATAAAACAGATAACTAATAAGGACCTACTGTCCAGCAGGGACCTACGTTGTAGCACATACAGGGACCTCTACTCAATGCTCTGTAACGGCCTGTAGGGAACAGAATCTAAAGAGGAGTGGATATGTGTGTGTGTGTGACTGATTCACCTTGCTGAACGCCTGAAACGGACACAGCATTGTAAGTCAGCCTGCGCACGCCACATCGCTTCAGTCCTGTCCGACTCTTTGCACCCCATGGTCTGTAGCCCGCGAGGCTCCTCTGCCCATGGGATTCTCCAGGTGAGAAAACTGGAGTGGGTTGCCGTTCCCTTCTCCAGGAGACCTTCCCGACCCAGAGATCGAACCTGAGTCTCGTAGGTCTCCCGCATTGGCGGGCAGGCTCTTTCTCACTAGTGGCACCTGAGATCAGCTCTGCTCCAATAAAAACTTTAATAATAGTGTAAGGAACTGGGGCTGTCAGGGCCTCCCGAGCCCAGCCTGGTCCCCTGCAGTCTGGACCTACCTCCAGCCTTCCTCCGCAGCTCACAACTAGCTCACCCCTCTCCGGGTGCTGGGATCCTGGTCTCAGCTGCTTTCTCCCCCGCAGGGGCCAGGGGAGTCGCTACAAGGGTGGACGCTGGGGAGAGGAGGCTTCCTACAGGAGGCGCCTGACAGGCAGGGCGGAGGCCGGGCAGGAATCCCTGCTCTCTGGGAGGCGGCTGCTCAGGCCCCACTTCCTTCCACGCCAGTCCCCCCATCCAGGCCGCCTCTCAGCGTGAGAAAGGCCGGTGTCTGCGGCTGGCCCAGGAGGAGGGGTTTGTGTTGTTGTTTTGTGCGTGTGTGTGTGTGGGCGTGTGTGTGCGTGCGTGTGGGCGTGCATGTGTGTGTGTGCACGTGTGTGCGTGTGTGCATGTGTGTGTGGGCGTCTGTGTGTGCGTGTGTGCGCGTGCATGTGTGTGCATGCGCATGTGCGTGTGTGGGCGTGTATGTGTGCGTGTGTGTTTGCAGCCCCCCGGGGAAGGGCCTCTGTTTCCACATCTACAGGCTGTGCCAGGCCAGATTCCCTTGGTGTGCCCCCTGCTCCCCTGTCCCGCGCCTCCAGGACGGGTTCTCGGAGCCTTTCCTCCCTTCTCAGGCTCCTGGGTCTCTGGGTGCAGCTGAGGATTAAGGGCTGCTCTGGGGGGTGGGACAGGCAGGTGTGGGTGTCTTGAGCCACAGGCCGCCCACAGTGGGACTTGTCTTCACTTCTCCTGAGCTGCTCTGCGGCTCACCCGATCCATGAGCCGGAACCACCCCTACCCCCTCCTCTGACCCTCACACCCTGCAACTCATCGGCAGCTGTGTGGTCCAGTCTCATGATGCAGCCCCTGGACCGGACCAAACCCCGGGATGCAGCTCTGGCGTGTCTCCAGACCCAGAGTCAAGTGAGGACATGGATTTGAAAGTACCCCTTCATTAAATGAGAGGGACTCGGTCATTACCATACCAGAGGCACCCACTCTCCCAGGCGTCATCACTGTCATTAGCTTTACTGCCATCGCCACAGCCAGGCTGATGAGACTGTGAGCTTGTCCCTTCAACTCACAGCTGGGATGGGGATGGGAGAGGCAGCCTTCCGCACTCTTTGAAATGAAATGAAATGAAAGTCGCTCAGTCGTGCCTGACTCTTTGCAAACCTATGAACTATACAGTCCATGGAATTCTCCAGGCCAGAATACTGGAGTGGGTAGCCGTTCCCTTCTCCAGCGGATCTTCCCAACCCATGGATCGAACCCAGGTCTCCCGCCTTGCAGCGGATTCCTTACCAACTGAGCTCCTCCAAATGCCACCCCTTCTGTGGAGCAGAGTATGGGCTGTGGGAGGCATATGGCCTGGGATTCGGTCACCCAGCTGCTCTGAGCCTCGATTTTCCTCCTCAGTAAAATGGATATAATCCAAAGAGCTACTTCCTAGGGCTGCTGGGCGGATTCTGCCAGATGCGGCATTTAAAGTGCTTGGCACGGGACCTCCCTGGTGGTCCAGTAGACTCCGATCTTCCAAAGCAGGGAGCATGGGTTCAATCCCTGGTCGGAGAACTAAGATCCCAGATGCCTTGCGGTGTGACCAAGAAATTAAAATTTTAAAAAAGAAAGCGATATACTAAAGTGCTTGGCATACAGTAGGCGCTTAAGCGTTTGGTGCCATCATTGCTGTTACTATCACTCTGCCCAGAGCCCCCAGCAGCCCAACCCAGTCGGGCCAGGACCCTGTCTCCTTCCCCCGTGCCCCACAGCCTGGTCCAGACCCTCCCTGCAGCCCCCTCACAGTCTGTGTCACCCAGAACGGCATCCTGACTCAGCCTCACCCCGGGCCCCGGGCCCAGAGCAGGGCCTGGTTCACCAGGTTAATCAGGAGGCTGCAAGGAGAACGGAGTCAGCTCTTGGAGAATCTCACAAAAGGAGGCACAGAGGATGGGAAAGGGAATTCAAATCAACAGGTCATTCCCAGCCTGGCTCACTTGCTTTAGCTACATATGTGTCCACCCGCCTGGTCAGGCATAAGGACAGCACGTTTCACAGGTGATGTTGGGCAGGGTGATACCAGGGCGGCATCTTCAAGCACCGAGTGTGTGCCAGGGGGCCCCTCTGCCCAGCCGAGGGTCTGGGCGGGGAGGGCAGAGTGGTGCTGACCCAGCCTCCAGCTGGGGGAAAGGGTATGGGCTGGCGACAGAGGACCAGGGTGTCCTGGAGGCTTGACCGAGACACTCTGCTGCGGAGAGGCAAGGGCGGAAGGGGGACTAATGCGAACTGGATAGAAAGGCTGAGGGGCAAGCTGGTAGGCAGCCCTTGGGCAGAACAGACTGGCCAAGCCTGTGGCTTCTCCTTCACATCTGATCAGCCACCTGCCTGCCCGGGAAGGGCCACCCTCCAGGTGTCCTGGACTTGACCCGACAAGTCCTCTCTGGCGCAGCCAGCTCTGGGGTCCCTTCTGCTGGGGACCAAGACCTGCTATGCCAATAGTCCCCGGAGGCAGCCAGCCCTAAAGGACGCAACTCCCCCAGGAGCTCATGAGTCCTGTCTCTGCTGCCGGCTGCTCCACCTCAACACGAATTTCCTGAGTGCCTGCTGTGGCAGGGGCCACCCTGGGCACAGGAAAGCAGTGATGAATCACCCCAGCCTGGCCTCACGGGACCCGCCCAGGGCAGGGACAGCACGGCCTCCGACGTGCTTCTCTCTGCTCTGATTCCATCCCTGAGGCTCCTGCCTGCTGAGCAGGGCAGTTACCAGGCTTCTCATTTTACAGGTGACGTGAAAGTCACAGGGAGGCCACACATGGGGCGACAGGCGGGAGCTGAGATTTGACCTCACTCGGGTCTGACCCCAAAGCTCATCCTCTGCCCTGCGCCTACCACCTCTGCGGAAACCCAACCACATGGAAGGTCCCCCAGTGATGGGCGGGCTGTGTGACTCTGGGCAAGCCTCTCGACCTCTCTGTGTCTCCGCCTTTGTCTGCAAAGGGATCTCAGGAGTCGTCACTGCATAAGCTCGTCGTGAGACTTGACTGAGAGAATGCTGCCCGCACTGTGGACTGAAGACTCTGCCGGCATCATGTCATACTGTCACCAGGGGCCCGGGCAGCAAGCAGACCCAGGGGAGAGGATCCCGACACCTCCCTTCACTCTCCGACCCGGCCAGAAACCAGGTAAGCGATTCAGCGGTGAGCGTCCACATCCTGAAGGCTCTCTTAGCCCCCAGACTAAGGCGGGAGCCCCTCGCGGGTGGGCATAGACTGTCTTGTCTCCAAGAGCCTCAGCCCAGCACAGAGCTGGACAAGGAGCAGCTGTCTCGAAACGTCTAAGGGACCGCAGCGGGGTGAAGGCCACAGACGGCTCAGAGCCCGTCTCAGGGTGGCTTTCTCTCTGGGCCTGCCCAGGCTGTGGCTGACACAGTGTGTGTGTGGGGGCGGTGATGAGGCCCACAGACCCCGCATCACAGGCTGGGATCCCCCCCTGCGTGCAGAACCACCTCAGGTGCAGCTGCGTCCTCTCCCTCTTTCTTTCCTTTCCAGAGAGACCTGATGCCCTGGCATCGCTCAGCTAAGGCCGCGTCCAGAGAGCCTGCACGGAGGGCCTGGGCCAGGCCTCCCTTCTCTGGAACACCTGCCGGCCCAGGGATGGAGGTTGGAGACGGCGGGGGGCAGCTTTCATCCCAGCAGAGGCAAACAGGGGCTGGGGGCCAGGGCATCTCTGAGACGAGCCCTGAATGGAAAGTCAGAATCACGGATCTCTCGTCCCGTCTCAGACTGTCTCCCCACCTGCTAAAGACGAACTGCACGGCTGTGCTCCTCGGATCATGCAGCTTCTTCATCTGTGAAAAGGGGCCAAATTCACAGGCGATATCATCCCCTCCTAGCATGGGAGGACACAGGCGCAGAGAGGCTGAGTAACTGGCCCGAGGTCACACAGCCCGCAGGATCGTGACGGGTCGTCAGCCCTCCCGCGCTCGGCGGTCACCGAGCAGCCCCATCAATGGGACGTCCTCCTCGGGGCCCAGTCAGCGCAGGGTCCAGCATTCTTCCTCGTCTGTGTCTGGAAGCCCCGGCCTCCTCCCTTGCCGCCTGTCAGCCTGGCGCAGACCACAGCCTCGGCAGGCTCCTCCTGAGGAGCTCCTGACCTTCCCTTTGCCCACCCTCCCAGCACAGAGCTGGAGCCCCAGGTGGGGGCCGAGGGGCCCTGCGTGTGGTTGGGAAGTCATGTTGGAGATGCGCTTGACAGGGCTTCAGGCGGTCTTGGGCTCAGACGCAGGGCGGCGGGGTTCTCTGCTCTGGGCCTGGGTGCGCTGGAGACCCCTGCAAGGTTCCGGCAGGCCCCAGCTCCCCGCCTTGGCCCCTGGTGGCAGCGTTTGGGATCCCCACCACCACCCCCAGCCCACAGCCGAGGCCCCTCGGGCTCCCGGGGGCTGAGGTCCTCGGCTGGGTGTGGCCTTGCCAGTCCCTTCCGGCCCCACAGCCTGCACCCCGCACCCTAGAGCGTCAGGACCACTTGGTGGAGCCGAACAGCTGCTCGGAAACCACAGCGACGGGAAAGAAAGCGTCTCTGGACTGAGCAAAGCGTAGGACCACCCATCACAGGGGAAGCGTCTGGGGGTCTTTTCTCAGGGTCCACCGCCAGACCCTGCCCGCCCAAGGAGACAGGAAGGTGGGAACTGGGGCGGAGAGGGAGGTGGGGTTGGAAGTGATGGGAGCAGGAGATGGAACAGAAGACGGTCAGGCACAAGGAGAGGTTCTGAGACCCAAACAGCTGGGAGGAGAAATGGGGAGGGGGCGGAGGTGCCGGGCGGGGGCTGCGGGGCAGAGGAGGGGAGGAAAGAGAGACCCACAAGATCCGTCTCAGGACGGGGGGCAGCCAGAGACTCGGGGGGTGGCTGACCGCCAGTGCCCTCTCTGAAGCCAGGATTGCATGTTTTAAGAAGTCACAGTCCATCATTTCACATCCAGATTGGGTGTGGCCGCTCCTGGCTCCGTGGAGCTTGCAGGGGACCCCAACCTCATACCCTCCAAGAATCTTCAATCTGAACGCTAACATCACTTCCTATAAAGGAATGGACACAGTCGCAGGACGAAACGAGGAGGAGGGGGGTTTCTCCCGGGTCCCCGCCTGGCACCGGGAGCCTGTTGGTCCTCATGAGCTAGTGTCGGGCACCAGGCCTGTAATTACCCTATGAGGAGCACAATTACGCTTCATTGTACTTCTGCACAAGTTAAAAGCATTAATTTACTCAGTGTAAACATCAGACCACAAGTTTTACAACTCCGTTTTGGTATGCCGGGTTCCTGAAATGCAGGGAACCCCGGAGAAAGAAGCGGATTGGGTCTTTTCTCCGGCTCACCTGAGAGGCCCTGGAGAGAACCCCCTCCCTCCCTGGGCTCCTGGAATTCCGGCCATCTCGGGTCTAAGAGTCTATCTGGCTTTGAGGCTTGTGTGGAGCTGGGGGAGGCTTAGAAAAACTCCAGGAGACAGTCCCCAGCCTCACCGGGCCAGCCTTCCCCTCCATCCCCAGGGACAAATGATCACGTGGTCTCCAGCCTGGGGCTCTGATCCTGGTCTCCAGGCAGACAGGGAGCACCGGCCCAGATCAGGGAGCATCGGCCTGGATCGGGAATGCATTCCCCATGCCACACTTCCTCCTTTCTTGGCAGACGTCCTCTGGGGACCACCTCCAGGCAAGGAAAACAGAGACAGTCCAGGCTGTCTGGCCAGACGCAGGGGGTCGCCAGCCCGCCGGTTGAGAGGGCAGGGTCCGCAGCACATGCTAAGTCAGGGATTTCTAGGGCTCCTCGGGCTGAGGCACCCCAGGGCACACTATTATCCCAAAGCAGGTGTTTCCCCAAATAACCAGTCTGGAGCGCACACGGGGGAGTTAATCGCTTCCCGTGACGTCACCCCACACGCCCATCTCCAGCGGCTCCAGAGGGCTGGGACCTCAGCTCAGGTGACCGGCACCCCCGTCTTCGGGGGGCGTCCCCCTTCTACCAGCAAGGCCAACCAGAGGCCCCTTGCTCAGCCTAGCTGGGGCGGGGCACCCACAGCGCGGGTGGGGGAGCCCCGGGCTCACCAGGCACAGCCCCTTCCTCTCGCCAGCCCGGCCCCGGAGTGGGCTTCAGGACCCCCTGCTCCCTTTGTTCTTGGCCACGTGTGGGTTGTCCGTTCCTGGACCAGGGATCACACCCACAGCCCCAGTGCTGGAAGCCTTAACCCCTGAACCGCCAAGAAGTCCCAGGCGCCTCTTCAAACCTTCCCAGGGGGACAAGCCACGCCCCCTCCCTCCACCGGCTCGACAACTTCACGTCGCTAGCTCCCACCTATCAGAGACCTCAGAGGCCACACGTTCTTCTCAAGGTCTACTTTCAAACCAACTTGTTGCAGAACTAACTTCTGTTTTCCAGAGACCCTCATGACCATGATGCGAGTCCCCATCGACATCCAGGGTGAGGCTCCTGAAGGACCCCGGGCGCGGGTCCCTCATACTGCTCACCAGGACCCCACAGCAGGCCCTGCCTGCAGAATCAGACCACCAGGCAGCTTCCCCGCAGCCCACCCTGGGGATGCCGAGGGGCTTGGTGACCCCGAAGGAGGTTTCCAGGCTCAGTGCCCTGTGTCCCCACCACACAGCCCATCTGCCTTCTGCTCCTCCACCCTCTAGGCCCGATGGGAGGGCAGCGGACCCACAGAGCCTCAGAGCTGTGGCACGGCCCCTCCCACGGGGCGGGGCCCACCCAGGCAGGCTCACGTTTACTGCCCTCCCCCCAACCCACCACCGGGCCTCCCAGGTGGCAGAGTGGTACAGAATCCCTCTGCCGAAACAGAGACACAAGAGACCAGGACTCCATCCCCAGGTTGGGAAGATCCCCTGGAGCAGCAAATGGCAACCCGCTCCAGTGTTCTTGCCTGGGAGACATCATGGACAGAGGAGCCTGGCGGGCTACGGCCCATGGGGTCGCAAAGAGGAGGACACGAGTGAGCACACACACACCCATTACCACCAGTGAGCTTGCTCCCCCATTTGTCAGATGAGGAAACTGAGGCTCAGAGGAGTGCAGCAGCTTGCCCAGGACCCCACAGCCTCCAATGGAGCTAGAAGGAGGCCCCGAGTCTGTCCAAGCCGAGTGTGGGTGCTTTACCACCAGCCTGGACCCAACAGGGGACTCAGCTCATCCTGCCAGGGCCCAGAGAGGGCCTGCGGCTGGGCACACGCCAGATAGCAAGTCAGCAGCGGAAGCAGAACCAGAACTCCCATCTCCTGGCTCCTGGTCAAAGGCTTCTCAGAAGGGCCTGAGGTTCTGCAGTTACCTTCCAGAAACAGCCACCCCTGGGAGGAGAGCAGGGGTGTGGAATAGGAAGACGGGGCTCACTAGAGACCCCGTCCCCGCTCTTGATGGTAAAGCATAGTCACCAGATAAAGTACGGGACGCCGAGCTAAATCTGAATGTCTGTTACTTTTAAAAATACAAGTATGTCCCACGCAATACTCTTAAAAAAAAGTTATTTTTTAAACCTGAAATGTAAACTGGGTGTCCTGTATTTTCATTAGCTAAGTCTGGCAACACTGTGTTAAAAGGAGAAAACAGAATCTCCCAGATGCAAGAGAACCAGCCCCAGGCCAGGACCCCCAGAAGAGCTGGGAGCTGAGGCCTGGCCCCCGGGGCCCTGGCTCCCCGAGCCCACCCCCAGGCCCCCGCCCCAAAGACAGGAGTTGGGGCGGCAGGAGGGGCCCCGGGGGTGGGGTCCCCTGAGGCCAGGTGAAGTGGGGCCAGCTCAGGTCCCAGCTTAGATCAGACCCCAGCTCCCACCTGCTCTGGGAGGCAGACCCTCCTCACCTTGACTGCCCCCTCCCCGCCGACAGGGGCTCTGGGTGCGTCTGGTCCAGTAGGACTAGAGTCATGTCAGAGCTGGAAAGGCCCCCGGAGACCCCCAAGTCCAGCTCCCTCGGCGGCTGTGCGGGGAAACTCACTGGGCCAAGTCCCGGGCCCCGATCCGGGCCCTGTCCTCCCACAGCCTCATCCCCATCACCCTCTCGCAGACACAAGCCCCAGGCTCATCGAGTGCCTTCCCTTTATGAGCACGCTGAAACATAAGCCCCGGGCCTGTTCTCAGGCCTCTTCCTCTGCTAACACGTTCACTCCTTCCGCAGCTCGCCCCTTCTCTTCCCAGTCGCCCAGGGTTGGCCTCCAACGACCGAGCTGCCGCACGCCGCCCCTCTGCCTGAGAGAGGGGCCGTCGGCCAGAAACAGAGGGCACAGTCAGGGGAGGACCGTCCAGTCCTCCGTCTTGAGCAACAATTCGTTCTGATGCTCCGCACACGTCCAACGGGGCCGTCAGAACACAGAACCCACACCCCAGAGTGCGGCCCCAGGGCTCAGAGCTGGAACCCTCGCCCACGGGCTTGAGGCCAGAGAGTGACCCCGGTGCTGGAGCCAGGGCCCCAGCAGGGACCTGCACCCTCTCCCTCTCCCGGGGCTGCAGCAACTCCAGTGGCTCTGCTGGCAAAACAGCCCCTCGTCAGCATCCTCCACGGCGCCCGATTCGGCCTCCGGGGGCCCATCCCGCTGCTGCAGGCGCCCCAGCCGCGCCCAGCCCCCTGCCAGCCAGCTGGGCGCCCCTCGGCTCTCACCTGTGAACGTCCAGGTATGTTTCCAGCCCCACAGCACACACAGCGTAGCTGGGCTTCTTCGGGGACAGCCGCAAGGCCCTCTGTGGGGCCATCCCGACCCGCCGGCGTCTGACCTCTGTGCGCCCTGCTGCCCGGCTCCGCACCCAGGCACCTCGTTGCCAGGAAGGGGCGTGAGTTCTGACGGGCTGGCGCTTTCCTCCTCCCTTTTAATTTCATCCTCTGACCTGAAGAGCCTGCCCTGAGCCCGGTCCCCACCTCCTGGCCCCATGCCATCCCTCCTGGCCTGTCAATCCACCAGGCTCAGGGAGGAGGTGCCAAAAGCCTCCCTGGGGAATGGGGGGGCTTCAGCTGAGACCCTGGCGGAGCAGAGCTCAGCTGCCGGCAGAAGGCGGGCTCGCAGCAGCCCCCGTCCCCCTTAGCCTCCATCCTCAGACTCTCGGTGACGGAGTCTACACGGCAATGATGCAAAGATGGCAGCGCTGTCTGAGGGCCCGGTGCTGCCTGAGGGGCCTGCAGATCTCATCTCGTAGGTCAGCACTTCACTGACCGGGGGATTTTCGCAGAAACTACTGCCCTGGACTTCCCTGGTGGCTCAGTGGTAAAGAATCCACCTGCAATGAAGGAGACCCAGGTTAAATCCCTGGGTCAGGAAGATCCCCTGGAGAAGGAAATGGCAGCCCACTCCAGTGCTCTTTCCTGGAAAATCCCATGGACAGAGGAGCCTGGTGGGATACAGTCCTTGGGGTCACAAGAGTCAGACACGACTTTGCGACTAACACCGCACTTCAGGGCCTGTGGCCAGTGATTTCTTAGGTGGGTAAATACTGAAACATCTCCAGTTAATAACTTTGGGGTAACAAAAGACCTATTAATACATCTCTGGTCAATAATGCGTTAAGGGATCAGTTAGCACATAAATGCACGGAGCGATCAGACTGTCAGGGTTCAAATCCCAGCTCTGCCACTTAACATCCTATGATCTTGGCAGGTTCGTCAATGTCTTTATGGCTCTCTTTCTGCACGTGTGGGATGATAGTTGCAGCTATAGTGCCTGTTCCATTGGATTGATGTGGAGATCACCTGAGCTAAGCGTAGGAGGGTTAGCGCAGTGCCTAGGGCCTCGCATTCACTAGAAGAAATGCTGGCAACCATTACTGGACTCCTCATTTCACGGGAAGGGAACCGTGGCTGCAGATCTAGTCAGCACTAGAGCCATGGCCAGATCCACTGACTCAACACACCGTACTGTCCCCAGAGGTGAGCTGATGCCTCTGCCCCCTGCCTCGAGATGGTGGGAGCCACCCCAGATCGGCTTCCTCGGGCGGCCTGTGGGGAGCACACTTGAAAGGGAGCTCAGAGCAGTGGGCTGGGGAGGCTTTACTTGTTTCCGAAAATCCCCTCCTTCCAACTCCAGCAAGCACTGGCCTCACCTGTTCTCAGTCATGGTAGAATTTCATTTGTTCCCTCGACAAGCATCCATGGAGCACCTACTCTCTAGGCGCCCCTTCAGGCGATGGCGGCACAACTGTGGACAAGACAGACCACCATCCCTGCCCTGACGGCATTTATATCCTCGGACAAGTAAAGGTGCAGAAGTAAAGTGTGGGTGACGTCAAGCCGTGCAGCGATGCTCTTCTGCATTATCCAGGCCGGAGTTGCTGATGGCTTGGTCCCGGCGGTAACTGTGAAGGTAGTGAGAAGTGGCTGAATTTTGAGCGGATTTGGAAGATAGAGCTGAGGTCTGCTGATGGGTTGGAGGTGGTGTGAGAGAAAGAGAGGGGTCAAGGGCAAATGGAGTGGTTTGGGTCCCAGCAACTAGGTGGCTAGAGTTGTCAGAAAGATGGAGAGGGCTGGGGTGGGCAGGTTGGGCCGGGGGTCAGCCATTCGGGGTTGGACCTGTCAGACGTGAGACATCCATTAGAGTCCTGAGTGGGGACAACTAATTTCAGAGGACAGGCTTCCTCTGTGCTGGGCAGGGGCGGGGCCGGGGACACTGATAAGGAGGAAGCTGCCCCAGGAATTACAGGTTCACCCTTCAAAGCCTCAGGTCCTCTCACTCCAGGAAGTCACTGCACGGAGTGGACATCCCACATCCACAGGTCCAGGGTGGGAGGATGAGAAGCAGAGAGAGAGGAGAAACACCTTGCCCAAGGAGCTGTCATTCTGATCAGGCAGGAGGGGGACACAATCCCCGACTCCAGAAACACCAGCCTGATTAGGGAGATGGGGATCACAAGAATGGCATAAACGTTTATTTGACTTCCAAGATCTTCCTGGAATGACCTTCCTGACTGCCGACATGCCTGACTGCAGTACTCCCCTCTTCTTCTGGCTGACCTGAGTCTTAGTCACCATGCGCAGGATCTTAGCGGTGGCATGCAGAATCTAGCTTCCTGACCAGGAATCGAACCCAGGGCCCTGCATTGGGAGTGCAGAGGCTTAACCCCTGGACCACCAGGAAAACCTCATACCTGATTGCAGATGCTCTGGATCTGCAAAGTTCATCCCACCCAAAGGCACTCAGGCAGAGTCTAGGTTTGCCCCCACGGAAATGGAACCTAGCGAAGCAGCACTTCAGGGGTATGTGATGGTTTTGTTTCCCTCACCTTCACTCCTCCCATCAACCAAGACCTGAGTCATTTTATCTGTAATGCAGTGTGGAGTGTGAAAAGCAGGTTCCAGAAGAGTATGTGGGGATATTCTCATTAGAGAAGGATGGGTGGGTGGGTGGATGGATTGGGGGGGGGGGGGGGTGAATGGATGGATGGGGGTGGGTGGGTGGATGGGTGGGAGGGTGGATGGGTGGGTGGTGGGTGGATGGTTGGGTGGGTGGTGGATGGATGGATGGGTGGATGGGTGGGTGGGTGAGTGGGTGGATGGAATGGATGGGTGGGTGGGTGGGTGGATGGGTGGGTGGATGGTTGGGTGGGTGGGTGGGTGGATGGATGGGTGGCTGTGGTGGATGGTTGGGTGGTGGGTGGATGGATGGGGTGGGTGGGTGATGGGAGTGGTGGGTGGGTGGATGGGTTGGGTGGGTGGGTGGGTGGGGGTGAATGGGTGGATGGGTGGGTGGGTGGGGTGGGTGAATGGATGGATGGGTGGTTGGGTGGACGGATGGATGGATGGATGGGTGGGTACGTGGATGGGTGGGTAGATGGGGGTGGGTGGGTGGATGGGGGGTGTAGGGATGGGTGGGTGGACAGAGGGGTGAGAAGGAGGAAGACAAGTTGGTGCATACGGAGCTACCTGCAAAGATGATGATAACAGGGGTGCTGATGGCAGTGACGACAATGGGGTGGTGGCAACGCTGATGATGTCAGACGACAGCAAGATGCTAGCCAGTACATCCACAGCCCTCACCATGTGCCAGGCACTGTTCTAGGCCCTTCCATGGATCCACTTATCTAATCCTCACAACAATGCTAGGTGACAGGTTCTGATTAAGCCTGGATCCCAAGTTTAGACTACAGCCTGGGTGTGCAGGATGTGACTTTTACGGGTGGTGGGCAGGGCAGGGGCCAGTCAGGTCATGGTGTCCTAAACAGACATGTTCTCGGAGCTGGAGGAAAGAGAGGATAGTAGAAAGTGGGCCGAGAGGCTGAGATGAACACGAATATCCCCATTTTATGGGTGAATAAATCGAGGCACTGAGAAGTTAGGTCCCCCTCAAGATCTGCAGCTGGAAAGTGGTCAGTCTAGGAGCAGAGCCCAGGCCTTCTGACCCCAGGTGGACTCGTCCTGTAGACCAGGTCCTTGGGAGGTAGAATGCGTGTCCTTTTGACCTTCTTTCTCACGCTTCTGCACTGTGTTTGCACAGATTTTGTGAGCAAATATTTTTACTTTTGAAAAAAATAAATAAAGTCTCTTTTGGCAGAAAAATAAGGAGCGTTTCCTGCTCTCGGCCTCCCTGCCCACCCCCTTTCTTCTGGTTCTGAGAACACAAGATACCAAGACCCACCCGGGCCCCTGCCCTGCCCACAGCCCGCAAAAGGCGCCTGGTGCACACCCAGGCTGTGGTCTGTTTGAGCTTGGGATTTCAGGCGTGACTGGTCAGATTTCAGAGGAGGGGTGTTGGGCGAGCCAAAGGGCACCAGGGCCCCCCACCCTCTGGCCGGCAGGACACAGCTGGGTTCGCCTCACACACAGTGCCCGGCAGGGGCGGAGGCCTGGGGACCGCTGGGTGACCCTGGGACAACAGCACGGCTCCAGGATGTCCCCGGAACAGCCCAGGGGAACTGAGGCAGGGAAGAGGTCTGGGGGTGGTGCTACCACGCCCAACAATTTTTTTTGGGGGGGACACTTAACATGTGCCCGGTATTACTCATCAGTGAATAAGACCAACCAAGTCCCTGTCCTCATGGGGCACAGACAGCAGCAAGAGGAATAAACCGGGGGGCTGGAGGCTGGGGTGTCAGGAGGAGCTGAGGACGAATAGAACAGGGTACCAGGCAGAGTGGACGGGGTGCTGCTTTGAGTAGTCTGATCAGGGAAGTCCTCTCGAAGAAATGACACTGGAGCAGAAATTTGAAAATGAGACCTTTGGGACCTCAAGGACTCTTCCAACCTGAGATCATCCAGGATTCCATTCTACCTGCACAGTCTCCCTGCTTACAAAGTGGGGTGGTTGAGCTCTGGGTTCCCAAACTCAAAAGCCTTCAGGCGTCAGGTAGATAACATGTGTGGAGCTATCAAGTGTGAAACGATAGGGGTGAGTGGCAACTGTGGAAGAGGGAAGAAAGCCTGCTTTGACCAGTGTATTGAAATTCAATATTTTCCAGAAACAGAACGCTTCGGTTCAAGCAAAACTAACTCACTGGCAAGTCAGAGCTGAGCCTTGGGTCTTTAGCTAGAGACCCACCATCGAGTGTTCAGGAATTGGTAGGTGCTACGTGCTCAGTCACTTCAGCCGTCATTCTTTGTGACCCTGTGGACTGCGGCCCGCCAGGCTCCTCTGTCCTTGGGATTCTCCAGGAAAGAACACTGGAGTGGGTGGCAGTGCCCTCACCCCAGGGGGCCTTCCCCACCCTGGCATTGAACCCTCGTCTCTCGCACTGCAAGCGAATTCTTTACCCACTGAGCCACCTGGGAAGCTGATTGGGGGAAGTCATATGATGCCTGTGGGGATAAACTACCTGGGCCCAGGTGAGCCTTGGCACCTTCAGGGCGTGGAACCCGCCATTCTCAGCCCTTGTGACCAGTCAGCGTGGGCTCTGGACGGTTGCCATGGTTGCTGACACCAGCTGTGGGCTCTCCCCCTCTGGCGGGGTGCCCCTCAACACGCACACACACAGAGTCTGTGCCCGAGCTTACAGGGACAGCCTGAGAGGGCAGGAGGGCTGAGGAACATGCAGAGCTTAGCTCCTATAGACCCCCACCATGCAGACCCCCACCCTGTGGCCTCTCTCCAAAGCCTGCTCTCCTGAGCCCCAAGGGGACAACCCCTCTGCTCTCCAGAATCCTCGCTGTCAAGCTGGAAAGGCTCCTGGAGACCATCAGAGCAGCCCCCTCCATTTTCCAGTTGGGTGAGCCACGATCCCAGGTTTTCTTCCCTATTCGTTCCTTCACTGGAAAACAAACAAACAAACAAACATCTAGTGGGTGCTTTTTGTACACAGGTGCTGTTCTAGAAATCAGAGCTCTCGCCATCCGTTGAGTCCTCCCAGGTCCTTGTACATGGATCACCCCTCTGGGTCTCCCAGGCCACCCCCAATCCCTCTCTGTGCCGGTGACACCCAGGCCAGGATCCTGGACCCCCAGGTGGGTGGGGGAGGCGCCCCAGGGACTCTGACTCAGCCAGTGAGAAGGCGGGAGACCCACCAATTCCGGCAGGGCCAGAGGGCTGGGAGCTAGTGGCTCTAATGGCAGGAAGTCGTGAGGGCCATGAGTCACCCAGTCCAGTCCACTCTGTCCGCTCAGAGCCCGAAACCCCAGCCCAGGTGCCAGGGACCTTCAGGAATCACCTGCTCTCTCCTGGGCTCTGGGACATCCATGGCTCCACATCGCAACATCAGCAGAGCTAATGACGCCACGTGGGCGGTTGGGCTGGTCAGGGTCCAGGCCTGGTGAGGGGTGCCTGTGGTTAGGCCAAATCAGCCCCGCCTCCATAGGTGGCTGCTCAAGCACTCAGCAGCCTCCCGAGCACTGGCTTTTTCACCGTCTCAGCAGACGGCCCTGTCTCCACCCCAGGTGAGCAAGACAGAGACCCAGGCAACTGCTTTGGCCTCCCTTCCCCACCTGGACAGCTGTAATTGTGGCCAAGAAAACAAGGATAGTACTTCACTTGCTCCTTTTTATGTTAAATGAAGATTATTTCTAAATATGTAATGATCATGTATAAATATTGTAGCGTTTAGAGTTTTAAAAAGAAAAGTCACCCCACCTGACCTCTCAGCTCCGCTCCCCAAGTCTCTCTAGGCCCCACCCTCCCCTGTCCCCCACTTCACCCACAACCGCCCTGGTCCCAGCCTCCGTCGTCTCTCTGCAGAGACCTGAGCGCGCTCCTGGTCCCCCGGCTCCAGACTGACTGCACCCCACGCGGTGGGCAGCAACGACCCGTCTGAAACACGCACCTGACAACGTCATTCCCTGAAAGGCTTCCACAGCTCCCTGTGGGCCCAGGATAAGGGAAGGTGGGAAAAGCCTAGATTTGGGGCCCTATGGTTTGGGGTTCCAGTCTGGGCTCTGTCATTTCTTAGATTTCAGGAGCTTAGGCAAATGATTTAACTTTTCTGAGGCTCCATCTCCTAAGCTGTAAAACCTGGAATAATGCAGACGTTATCAATGGCATCTGTAAAGTGCCTGGGGTACAGCTGATCCACAAAACCCAGAGATTTTGCCTGGCATTCAAGACCCCTGAACCTGGCCCCTGATGACCCCTCCCTCACTCAAACCCAACCCCCGTCTGGATCATTTTCCCCTGGGCCACCCTCCCTCCCTCCCGGGGCCCTGTTCCCAAGAACCTCCCATCTGCAGCCTTCCTGGTCTCCCTCCCCCCGCCAGCTTCCACTGCTATTTCTCCAGCGTCCACTCCACACAAAGACTCAGCACATCTAATTCTTTCATGGACTCATGGCCCACATCCTGATAAGATGGATCTGAGACAGCTTACAAAATACACCCTGGATATGACATATCTTTTAAGTGACAAAATGAAGTCAAAGTGTGTAGAAAGAAAGAGAAAGACAGAAAGAGGCATCCCATCTGGTGGGTAGATTTAGCTGTGAGCTTCCTGGTGGCCCAGGAAAAAAGGGAAATATAATCAATTCTGTGAATCATGGTGCTCAGAAGGTAAACCTAAAGCCATTGACAATGAGAGGGCTGGTTCTTCCAGGCCCTGAGAACCGAGGGAAATACCCCCACCTGGGGTGGAGTTTAATATTAACAAGTGGGGCAAGGGTGGGATATTAAACTAAGTGATTCACAGCATCCTTATGGTTGATTCACAGATGGACTGGGGCGGGGACTGTCTGCAGAAGTATACGCTTTGTGTTTTTCTGACTCTTCTCCATGAGCATGTTTATTTTCTCCAAACTTCTAATCAAACAGGAAGAGGCAGAGTTGAGGGCTATCGTCTTTGATACTGGATCTTCCTTGAGCTAAGAAAGCAGAGACCCAATATCTTTCAGGGCCAGCCAAGCTGGTTACTGCTGACACCCCACTGTAACACTAAGCCTGGGTCTGCGCTTTCTGCCGGCTTCCCCTAGGCTGGGGAATCATTCCTGGAGAGGGGGGTCGGGGCAGGAATGCCTGAGGGTGCACCCCTAGTGCAGAGCTCCACATTTCAGTGGGCCCTTCCAGAAAACTTGGTCCACCAGCCTCACAGAACACAGAGAGACAGAAAGCCCCAGGGAAGGTGAGTGGTTACCCCAAAGACACAGCCAGGGGGTGGCAACATGGGTAAGGGACAGCGAATCATCCTCAGGACCAGAGACGCGATTCTCCGGTCATCCGACACGCCGTCTGCATCTGACCTGTCCAACTGCGGTTCTTTTTTACTGTAGTGTTTATTTATCTGTTTGTCATTTCTGTGCTTGGCCGTGTTGGGTCGTGATGCAGCTGCAGGATTTTAGCTGTGACATGTGGGCGCTAGGTCCCTTGGCCTCTTCCGTTGCTTCGCATGCACCCCCAGCTCTTGCTCTGGGAAAGGCGACACTGACCTGTGTCTGGCCTCCTGGACCCAGAGCAGCCCTGATGCGCACGCAGAGGCCTGATGGCAGGAGGACCCAAGAGACACCAGGTCCCAGCAGCTCACACTTAAGGTCCTTTGCACGCCAGCCACCCAGCTCCAGCTCCCTTCAAGCCCTGCAGCCTCCCAGGACAGGGGCCTGAGCCGTCCAGCCCCTGCTGGCTTTGGCGCAGCCATAGTCTTGGGGCTGGGGGCTGGCCTGGGGGCAGAGGGGGCCCTGATGGCTAGGCTGGGGGAGTGGGGGCACATACACTTCTAGAAATTCAGGAGAAGAGGGGCTGGAGCGGTAACCTGGAAACCCAGGAGGTCACGTTTAAAAGAGATTAAGACGCTGGTGACTGAGCAGGGCGGGGCTCAAAAGCCTGCCTGCTGCCCCCTCCCTGCTCCGACTGTGGGAGCCGGTGCTCCTCATCCTCTCAGAAAGCCGCCGGCTGGTTTGTCACGGATGACATGCCCAGAGAGGGCCAGCAACTGCTCCAACGCCACCCAGCCCAGTCTTACCCCACATGCAGGAAGGAAAGAAGGGGCAATGGCAGTCCAGGGGGCGGGGGCAGCCGTTGCGAAGGCCCTACCAGCACTACAGAGAGCGCAGGTCCAGCCTTGGCTGCAGGGCCGAGGGCAGCCCCTCGGCCGCTCTGGGGCCGCTTTGCTTCCTCTGCAGAAAGGGACTTAGGTGCACATCTGGCCGGGGTGCTGGGTTTTGTAACACATCCCCACTGACATCCTCCAGCTGGTGCCGTGCTTGTCCCCACTCTGCAGAGGAAGAAACCGGTGAGATTTCTAAAGCGCCTGGCGCTAGCCAGCTTCCTGGGCTTCTGAGGCTCCCTCCTGGCCCCTCGTAGACGACCGCCTCCAGGAAGCCCTTCCACGTGGTTCTGGCTCCCAGAAGTGTTCTCTTCTCTAAGTAGCCCCTACAGGCTCTGCCCTGGGAAAGCACCTGCTTCAACCTCATTCTCCTCCTCACTCTGGCCTTTCAGAGGGACGGGGAGCTGCCGGGCCTTTGGCTCTGGGGAACAGGACACTGGCTTAAACTCAAACGTCTAGACCCTCAGTGACATGAGAGTCCACGGTCCCCTGCCTCATAGCCGGTCAGCAGGCCCTGGGCTCCCCAGGCAGAGGTTCCAGGCATCCCTTGAAGAGCCCTGGGGCTTCTTGGCCCTGACAATGAACTGAGCGCCCCCAGGGGCCCCACTGCCCCTGTGGGCAGAGCTCCGACCTCTCCCCACCGCAGCCTGGCACCCCCGAGAGGAAAGAGACAGGGAAGGGGGCAGAGAAACAGCAGGAGGAGAGAGTTCCGGGGGCTCCAGGGCTCCTTCTGCTCTCTCCCCACTGTCTCTGTGCCTTTTTTTTTTTTTTTAATATAAATGAGATTTTATTGGTTGTTTTGAGGATCAGTACAGAGACATTTCAATTTGTACCCAATTCTTAATTCATGTACCAAAAAAATCTAAAGAAATTATGTAGCTGTGATTCTTCTCTGAACAGTTATGCCAGTGACTTTCCAGCTTAAAATGTAGAGGCAAGTTTCCCTTAACAGGATATTAAGTACCAATATCTTCCAATATTGATACGCTGTTACATCAGAAGTCCCACGATTCACAATTTAAAATCATATACACTACACACCCAGACTGTCAACCGTTGACAGCACAGTGGGCTTTCCAGGTGGTGCGAACGGTAATGAAGCTGTCTACCAATGCAGGAGACGTAAGAGACGCAGGTTCGATCCCTGGGTCAGGAAAATGCCCTGGAGGAGGGCATGGCAACCCACTCCAGTATTCTTGCCTGGAGAATCCCAAGGACAGAGGAGCCTGGTGGGCTTCAGTCCAGAGGGTCGCAAAGGGTCAGACACAGCTGAAATGACTGAGAACGTACACACGCACACCACACCACATTAACAGAATTACTTAGGAAAACCGGACTACCAAGACCAAAGATGTTGCAGAGTGCACAGAATCTTGACCGGGAGAGCCAAGATCGAGTGAGCGGTTCGCTATAGGAAACAATCGTACCAAACCCAGCATGGCTAGTGTTTAAGGTATTCCAGACATTAAACGCACAGCTGACTCCAACGGCCACTTAGTACGCTTTGTATTACAGTATCTAAAAGCTACCCCTTCATCTATGGGAATCTTAAGCTGATGCCAAAGACAATCAAAGCCTCCCATATTCAATATACCACTATTTTCTGGTTGTACCAAGAAGTAAACAATCGGCAAATGATTTCACTTCTAAACAAAATGCATTTACATTTTTAAAACGAGATGAGACGGGTTTACTTCCTTTTTAAAAAGGGATGTTTCTAGAGCTACCAAAAAAAACCTGAGTTTACAAAAGAGTTGATAAAAGTATTCCTCCGGCTTGTACAGGAAGGCAACGGGGCCCGCGATGGGAGTTGGTGTGTGATATTAATCAGAATTAATCTCTCTCTCCCGCTTCATCGGAGGCGGGGCTGCTCTCTCTTTTGGGCTCTTCGCTTGGGCACGTCGCCTCCTTCCATCTCCTGACAGCCACTTCCGCCTGTCTTCCCTTTGTTCCCCTTTCCCCTTTTGTTTGGACATTTTTGTCTGAAGATTTATCCTTTCCTGCTGCCCTTTTCGGTTCGTTTCCGCTTCTGTAGGAGCCGGTTTAGCTGCCGGCATCTCTGATCGCCTCTTGGGCCCCTCCCCTCACTGCAGCCCACCTTTTTCTTGGGCGTCCGGGCCGTGGGGGTGGGGGCGTGCTGAGGCCCAAGAAGCTGGGACCCTCGGCGGGGGTGGTGGGAGAAGCCCTCTGTGCCTACAGGGCCCCTGGGGACACCATGACCTCCCCGACACCTCCCAGGGGGTCGCTGTGTTGATTCCCACTGTGCAGATGAGGAAATTGAGGCTGGGAGCCATCAGGTGACTCAGCCACATAAACTGGGTCCGCCAGTGCTGGGGTGCAGGCGGGAGGATCAGGGCCGGGGAGACTGAGGCCCAGAGATCACACAGCAGTGAGCCTCCAGCCGCAGTGAGGGGCCAGCTCGCCCGGCACCCTGCCTGGCTCCAGAGAAACCAGGTAAATCTCAAGAAGTCTTTGGCAAGGAGGCTGCAGGGCTTACCAGAGGGGCTGTGGCCAATGCCCCTGCCTCATCCTGCCTGTCCGCTGGCCACCCACAGTGTTTTCTGGGGCTGACAGCCGGAACTCAACCTCTCTCCTCCAGAGACAGCCTGGGAGCTGGGAGCCGTTGCTGCATGCTTGCACCCGGAAAAACACCTCCTCATCTCCTGGAGCGACAACATACGAAAACGCCATAAGGGGCTTCCCTGGTGGCTCAGATGGTAAAAGCGTCTGCCTGCAATGCGGGAGACCCAGGTTCGATCCCTGCGTCAGGAAAATCCCCTGGAGAAAGAAATGGCAACCCACTCCAGTACTCTTGCCTGGAAAATTCCATGGATAGAAGAGCCCGGTGGGCTACAGTCCCTGGGGTCGAAAAGAGTTGGACACGACTGAGAGACTTCACTTTCATTTGCAGTTAGTTCAGCTCAGTCGCTCAGTCATGTCCGACTCTTTGCGACCCCATGAATTGCAGCATGCCAGGCCTCCCTGTCCATCACCAACTCCCGGAGTTTACTCAAACTCATGTCCATCGAGTCAGTGATGCCATCCAGCCATCTCATCCTCTGTTGTCCCCTCCTCCTCCTGCCCCCAACCCCTCCCAGCATCAGGGTCTTTTCAAATGAGTCAACTCTTCGCATGATGGGGCCAAAGTATTGGAGTTTCAGCTTCAGCATCAGTCCTTCCAATGAACACCCAGGACTGATATCCTTTAGGATGGACTGGTTGGATCTCCTTGAAGTCCAAGGGACTCTCAAGAGTCTTCAGCACCACAGTTCAAAAGCATCGATTTTTCGGCATTCAGCTTTCTTCACAGTCCAACTCTCACATCCATACATGACCACTGGAAAAGCCATAGCCTTGACCAGACGGACCTTTGTTGGCAAAGTAATGTCTCTGCTTTTTAATATGCTGTCTAGGTTGGTCATAACTTTCCTTCCAAGGAGTAAGCATCTTTTAATTTCATGGCTGCAATCACCATATGCAGTAATTTTGGAGCCCCCCAAAATAAAGTCTGACACCGTTTCCACTGTTTCCCCGTCTATTTGCCATGAACTGATGGGACCAGATGCCATGATCTTAGTTTTCTGAATGTTGAGCTTTAAGCCAACTTTTTCACTCTCCTCTTTCACTTTCATCAAGAGGCTCTTTAGTTCTTCTTCACTTTCTGCCATAAGGGTGCTGTCATCTGCATATCTGAGGTTATTGATATTTCTTCTGGCAATCTTGATCCCAGCTTGTGCTTCTTCCAGCCCAGTGTTTCTCATGATGTACTCTGCATAGAAGTTAAATAAGGAGGGTGATGATATACAGCCTTGACATACTCCTTTTCCTATTTGGAACCAGTCTGTTGTTCCATGTCCAGTTCTAACTGTTGCTTCCTGACCTGCATACAGGTTTCTCAAGAGGCAGTTCAGGTGGTCTGGTATTCCCATCTCCTTCAGAATTTTCCACAGTTTATTGTGATCCACACAGTCAAAGGCTTTGGCATAGTCAATAAAGCAGAAATAGATGTTTTTCTGGAACTCTCTTGCTTTTTCAATGATCCAGCGGATATTGGCAATTTGATCTCTGGTTCCTCTGCCTTTTCTAAAACCAGCTTGGACATCTGGAAGTTCATCGTTCACGTATTGCTGAAGCCTGGCTTGGAGAATTTTGAGCATTACTTTACTAGCATGTGAGATGAGTGCAATTGTGCGATAGTTTGAGCATTCTTTGGGATTGCCTTTCTTAGGGATTGGAATGAAAACAGACCTTTTCAATCCTGTGGCCACTGCTGAGTTTTCCAAATTTGCTGGCATATTGAGTGCAGCACTTTCACAGCATCATCTTTCAGGATTTGAAATAGCTCAACTGGAATTCCATCACCTCCACTAGCTTTGTTCGTAGTGATGCTTCCTAAGGCCCACTTGACTTCACATTCCAGGATGTCTGGCTCTAGGTGAGTGATCACACCATCATGATTATCTGGCTCGTGAAGATCTTTTTTGTTCAGTTCTGTGTATTCTTGCCACCTCTTCTTTATATCTTCTGCTTCTGTTAGGTCTGTACCATTTCTGTCCTTTATCGAGCCCATCTTTGCATGAAATGTTCCCTTGGCATCTCTAATTTTCTTGAAGAGATCTCTAGTCTTTCCTATTCTATTGTGTTATTCTATTTCTTTGCATTGATCGCTGAGGAAGACCTTCTTATCTCTCCTTGCTATTCTTTGGAACTCTGCATTCAAATGGGAATATCTTTCCTTTTCTCCTTTGCTTTTTGCTTCTCTTCTTTTCACAGCTATTTGTAAGGCCTCCTCAGACGGCCATTTTGCTTTTTTGCATTTCTTTTCCATGGGGATGGTCTTAATCCCTGTCTCCTGTACAATGTCACGAACCTCCATCCATAGTTCATCAGGCACCCTATCAGAGCTAGTCCCTTAAATGTATTTCTCACTTCCGCTATATATTCATAAGGGATTTGATTTAGGTCACACCTGAATGGTCTAGTGGTTTTCCCTACTTTAAGCCTGAATTTGGCAATAAGGAATTCATGATCTGAGCCACAGTCAGCTCCTGGTCTTGTTTCTCTGACTGTATAGAGCTTCTCCATCTTTGGCTGCAAAGAATATAATCAATCTGATTTCAGTGTTGACCATCTGGTGATGTCCACGTGTAGAGTCTTCTCTTGTGTTGTTGGAAGAGAGTGTTTGCTACGACCAGTGTGTTCTCTTGGCAGAACTCTGTTAGCCTTTGCCCTGCTTCATTCTGTACTGCAAGGCCAAATTTGCCTGTTACTCCAGGTGCTTCTTGGCTTCCTACCTTTGCATTCTAGTCCCCTATTAAGAAAAGGACATCTGTTTTGGGTGATAGTTCTAGAAGGTCTTATAGGTCTTCATAGAACCGTTCAGCTTCAGCTTCTTCAGCATTACTAGTTGGGGCATAGGCTTGGATTACTGTGATATTGAATGGTTTGCCTTGGAAATGAACAGAGATCATCCTGTCGTTTTTGAGATTGCATCCAAGTACTGCATTTTGGACACTTTTGTTGACCATGATGGCTATTCCATTTCCTCTAAGGGATTCCTGCCCACAGTAGTAGATACAATGGTCATCTGAGTTAAATTCACCCCTTCCAGTCCATTTTAGTTTGCTGATTCCAAGAATGTCGACGTTCACTCTTGCCATCTCCTGTTTGATCATTTCCAATTTGCCTTGATTCATGGACCTAACATTCCAGGTTCCTATGCTATATTGCTCATACAGCATCGGACCTTACTGAAGTGGTTTGCCATTCCCTTCTCTAGTGGACAACATTCTGTCAGTCACTTTCACTTTATAAGGGACTAAAATTAACCTCATGTGCAGTTGGGGCAAGTTATGGACAAGATACAAAAAGACCTAAAAAAAACCCACTGCCACTTCTGAAGCACAAGCAGGTACTGTGCATGCCCTCCGCGCTCAGCACCACTGCAGGGGTGGGCAGACCAGCTAAGCCGCGCCTCCAGCCTGACCCCGGGACGCAGTCCTAGCCTCGCCCCATGTAAGGAACCAGACTGAGCAAGGGAACCTGTTCCTTCTTCTCAGGCCCCGCTGCGGCAGCGCGAGCCCGGGTAAAGCCTCGCCGGCATTTCTGGTCTGGCCTCACTGACCTCTTTTGATCGGGGAAGGCCAGGAGCCCTGGTGGGTGACGCCAGGGAGCAGCCCCAGCTCCCACCTCTGCCCTCCCTCCTGGCCTCACACACAGAACTGACGAGAGACGGCGGTGGCTGTCCCTACAGCCCTCACTTGTGTGAAAATCGGCCGAGTGTGTCCCCAGGCTCCCCCCAGTGTCCGGGCCCCCGGCGAGGGAGGGGAGGACGCACGCGGAGTCTCTGCTCTGAGCCCTCTCGCCACTGCTCACCGGGTCCCTCAGACCCAGCAGGGCAAGCGTAGGCGAACAGAGCCTGGCCCAGAGAAGGGCAGAGGCCCAGGGTCACACAGCGTGGTCAGGACGGGCCCGTCTGCCATCCTCCCCCCACCTGGGGTCACAGCGCGGTCAGGACGGGCCCGTCTGCCAGCCGCCCCCAACCTGGGGTCACACAGAGCGGTCAGGATGGGTCCATGCAGCCCCCCGGCCCCTCTGCTCTGAAGGTTGGCATCTATCCCTCATCGGCTCATAGCCTCCCGAGTCCCCATCAGGGCTGTCCCTGAAGTCCCCGAGGGTGGCGGAGGATCTGGTTCTGCCTGACGTGGTGCACAGTGACCCCGGGACAGGTGAGGAGTTCTAAACCGACCCAACTTCACAGGACATTCATCAGGCCTGACCTCACCCCTAACCCCACCCTCCCAGGCCATGTGACTCACCTCCACCGAGCACCAAGAACCGGGTTACAGGGCTGAGAATCGGGCTGTGTCCTGGTGAAGCCACCCAAAACCAGGGCAGAAGCCAGGGGGAGGTCAGGAGCTGAGCGCACACTCAGCCAACAGGGCTTGTAGCCAAGGAAGCATCTAGAAGCCATGCTCACTGTGAAGGATCACAGACCCAGCCCAGAAAGCAAACATGGGGAAACTTCTCATCCTGCCTGGGCTCTGAAGAAAGTTCTGATAAAGCTTTTGTAAAGAAAATCATGTTAGCTTGGTGAGAGAAACTAGCCTTTCTTCCCTCCTCATTCTGAACGTCTGTCCCCTCTTCCAGAGGGGCGCTCCCGTTGAGGCCACATCACAGGCATTGTGGAACCCCAGCACTCAGCACAAACAGGGCCCAGCGTCCTCATTCAGTTCAGTTCAGTTCAGTTCAGTTGCTCAGTCGTGTCTGACTCTGCGACCCCATGAACCGCAGCACGCCAGGCCTCCCTGTCCGTCTCCCCGTCCTTATGTTTCCTTACTTGTTGGTTTACAATGTTGTGCAGATTACTGTTGTACGGCTAAGTGATTCAGTAGCCCACCAGGCTCCTCGGTCCGTGGGACTGTCCAGGCAAGAACACCGGCGTGGGTTGGCATGCCCTCCTCCAGGGATCTTCTCAACCTAAGGACCAAGCCCAGGTCTCCTGCATTGCAGGTGGACTCTTTACCTCTGAGTGACCGGGTCCCTCAGACCCAGCAGGGCAAGCGTGGGCGAACAGAGCCTGGCCCATACTCTTTTCCATCACGGTTTATCATCCAACACTGAGTATAGTCCCCTGGGCTACACAGAAGGATCTTGCTATCTCTCCGTTCTACATGTGAAAGCTTTCATCTGCCAACTTCAACCTCCCAGTCCATCCCTCCCCCAGCCTGCTCCCGCTGGGCAATCTCGTCTGTTCTCTGTCTGTGATCCTGTTTCATAGGTAGGTTCATTAGTGTCGTAATTTAGATTTCATACATAAGTGACACCACACAGCATTTGTCTTCCTCTTTCTGACTTACTCCACTTACTATGATAATCTTTAGTTGCATCCATGTTACTGCAAACGGCATTACTTTGTTCTTTTTCATCGCTGAGTAGTAGTCCTTTGTATGAGCTTCCCAGGGGGCTCAGATGGTAAAGAATCTGCCTGCAATGCAGGAGATGTGGGTTTGATCCCTGGGTCGGGAAGGAGGAAATGGCAACCCACTCCAGTAATCTTGCCTGGAAAATCCCATGGACAGAGGAGATTGGCAGGCGACAGTCCATGGATCTCAAAGTCAGACACGACTGAGCGACTGAGCGTGCAGTCCGTTGGCTGCAGGGACCACATCTCTATCCACGCATCTGTCGGTGGACATTTGTTTTCATGTCCTGCTGGTCCGTCCATTATGATGCTCCAGGAATTAGCTGATGATTTAATTTTCCATGTAGAAGAGATAATCCATATCTCTGCCAAAGGACTCATGTCCAGAATGCATCAGGAATGTCTACAGATCGATGAAAAAAATAAAGCACCGGCCCTGCATGGTGGAGCCAGGCTCAGAACCCACGTGCCACGATGTCAAGGAGGAAACTTCCAGGAGCTTCTCAGCTCGCAGCGAGCTTCCCCACTGCGGCCCCAGAGCCCCCCTGCCGCCACCCCTCGCCAAGGCACGCATGCGGCTCCTCAGGGTAGACTTGGGGAAGTGTCAGGGGAGGTGTCCTTGGTAACAGAAGCCTTCCGGGCAGCGCCAGACTTGCCGCCAGGCGTCCGGGCTCAGTGATAACAGTGAGGAGGCTGCGGGGCTGCCGTCTGCCCTCAGGTGGGAGGAGAGGCCCTAAGAGCGTGAGCTGAGTCTCCCTGAGAAGCGCTGGCAGAGTGGAGGGGGCGCCGGGAAGGAGTCAGCGCCTTCGGCTCCAGGCTTCAGGCCCTGCAGACCGGCTGGGTGACCTGGGCGCCCTCTCTACGACCTTGATCTTTATGTCTGTCCTAGGATAGGACGGAGTAGCTCCGGTGTGCAGAGCGCTGTCCAGCGCTGACCCTGTGAGGTGAGGCCAGGCCCACCCCTCCTGCTGCCCTGGCAACAGCACCCCAGCGCCCCCAGCCTCGGGGGCTCCCCGACTCCAAACAGCCCCACAGCTGGGGTGGGGCCGGGTCTGAGAGCCAGCCAGCCCCAGCCCAGGCCTGAATCACGCAGCCGACTCTGGCCCTCCGCCCTGAGCTCCGTGCCAGCTCCTCCTGGCAGGGCGGGCCGCTCGTTCCAAGCCACTGCTCCGCTCAAGTGCCTGCTTCCTGCCCCATGTCCGCTGAGCCCACGCGTGGCCCCCTTCCTCCCGACGTTCACAGGGCTGGTCCCCAAAGCTGGCCCTACCCCCAGTGGCTGCCCGCAGCACAAGCCCCTGGGTGCTGGCTGGGAGGAGAGAGACGGGGGGCACTGGGGACCCAGTCTGAAATGGGGGACAGCCCACCCTCGGAGGGACCCCGAGAACGAGAGGGGCGGCAAACTGCTCCCTCTCTGATGACGAGGCGTGGCCCTGCCCTCTGGAAACTTCCCTGCTGATGGTAGGAGCAGCCCTGACCACACAGGCCCCCTCGTCTGATGGGGGAAACGCCGCTCCTGCCTACAGGAGGTGAGGGTTAGGCAATGCGCAACCCCCTCTGTTTCAAAGCTTCTGATTTCACAGGCAGGAGAGGGACAGCCCCTGTCCTGGGGGAATCTCCCGTCTGATGACGGAGGCGCCCTCAGGAAACGGTCTTCCCGCCTGGCCTGTCTGCAGGACCTGCTCTGCTATTAGGGTCACACACGCGCTCGGCCTGGCAGGGGGTTTTCACACACTCTTCCCTCGAGTCTCCTCAGTGTCCAGGAGCAAGGCCAGCCAAGGACTGACCCCCTCGTTTGACGAATGGGGAAACTGAGGCCCAGAAGGGGAGGGAGCAGGGCCAAGGCCACACAGGAAGGCAGGGCTGGAGCCGAGTTCACCCCCGGAGGCAAGGAGGCGGCAGGGACAGGACGGATGACTCAGCGACCTGGTTCCTGTGCCCTCGGCCTGGGAGGCCGGGCCGCTGGACGCCCTCTGCCCCACCGGCCCTGCCACGGCCGGACTCGGCGCAGCCCGGAGCCAGCCTTTCTCAGCCCTGTTCGGAAAACACGTTTTATCTCAGGGAGGCCTGCTGCCTGCCAGGCCTTTACGAGCCCGGTTCTCGGGTCTGGTGCTGGGAGCCTGGGGCGCACGTTTTGTGTGAGCCAAGGACAAGGCCCTGTGGGGCCCAGCCCCGGCCCAGGCCACTTTTCTGAAAGTCACAGCTGGTGGAGGCTGGAAATCTCCAACAATCAGACCAGAGGGACCCCAGGGCTGAGCTGACCCAACCGCTGCCTGTTTCAGAAGGGAACAGCGAGGACCAGAGAAGGGCGGTGACTTTCCTCGGGTCACACAGCACACCCGGAGGAGAGCTTGGGCCTGCCGCTGACCCCTTGCCCTTGGCCATGCCCTTGCCTTGGGGCCGCTGGGGGGGCTCTTTGTCTCAAGCTGTCCTCGTGCAGACAACTCAGGGGCCAGAAAGAGGGTCGATACTGAGGGTTTTCAGGGATCACCTTGGGGCTGGACCCCCACTCCTGGCTTAGCCTCCGAGCCTCCCCTGAGGAGGCTGACCCAGGTCCTGGCCACGTAGGAATTCACCAAAGTGGGGGTCTCGGGGCTTGGGGGGTCACCTCACTCCTCCACCCACCCTGCGTGGTCAGCCGGCAGGAAGCCCTGAGCAGGGGAAAGGCTCGGCCGAGAGGACTGGGGGAGGAGAGAGACTTGCTGCTTATTGAGTGCCTCTTGTATGCCCGACCAGAGAAAAACACCTGAGCGTGACGTCCTTCAAGCCTCCTGCCGTTGTGAGGTGGGCATCTTTACGAGAGGAAACGGGGGTTCGAGGATGTTGAGACACTTTGCCCAGGGGAGCTGGATTGCCAGCCTGGCTCCGTCTGCTTCTGAAGCCCGTGCTTTATTTCTCCATTGTACCGACGCCTCCGGAAGGGCCTCAGGGGACGCCTGCCTCCTCTGGGGAGTGTCCAGAGCCTCCCGAAAACCTCGTCTGCTCACTTGGTCCTGCGGGGGCTGGGCTCTCCCCGGGGCCCAGAGCTGGCCTTGCTGACCCCCACCCCCAGCCTTAGCCTTGCCCATGGGGTTCCCCGGGCTTCCGGGGAAGGAACAGTGAGAGCAGCCAGACCTGGCCTTGGTGTGTGCGTGTCCCACTGGCATCACGGGCCAGCGCGGGCCAGCGTGAGATGCCCAGGGACCTGGCTGAAGAGGGTTCACGGACCAGACTCAAATTTGCACAGCTCCAAGGCTGAGAGGGGAGGCTTGGGTTCCAGCTGATCTCTGCCACAGGCGGCTGTGTGACCTTGGACGTGTTGCTGGCCCTCTCTGAGCAACTGCCGGGAGCTGGTCACTGACGTTCTGTGATGCAGGAGTCTAGTTACTTTCAAAGGTTCAGACCACTGGTCAGAAGGAGATCCAGGCCAGGAGTGGGTCTGAGCTTCTGGGCTGTCCCTCTCTGCCAGCCCTCTGCCAAGGTCATTTCTCACTAGCAGCAACATCACTGCTCCCAGAGTGGAGGCGGGCTCAATGAGGCCTCATTTGCAGAATGACATGGCATGCTTCCATTTCTTGTGTTAGAACAAGTGGTGTGATGGAGGCCGTCTCTGCACTCAGCGATCCATATGAGTAACTTGAATATGGCGTTACTTGAATATGGCGTTACTTGAATATGGCAAATATGGCCGTAGTGGGAATATTTACACCATGGAAACTGGTAGTCTGCAAATGAGTGGCTTTTGTTTGTTTGTATGTGTGTTTGGTTGTTTTGGAAAACCAACGGTTAAGCATTTGCTAGCATACCACTGGTTGTATGGATAAGTCACATTTTTCTAGAAATGTGTCCATTTCATCTTAGCTTTCACATTTGTAAGCATATTTTTCTTTTCATTTAAATTCATTAACTAAAGAAAAAATCAACCAGACTTCATTTAAATTTTAAACTTTTGTGATTCAAAAGACAATATCAAGAGAGTGAAAAGACAATACTCAGAATGGGAGGAAATATTTGCAAATCATATTCCTAATAAAGGTCTGATAGGCAAACTATATGAAAAGTTTGCACAACTCAACATTAAAAAGAAACTCCAATTACAAGATGGACAAAGGATTTGAGTAGACAATTCTCCAAAGAAGAGATACAAATGGTCAACAGCACACAAAAGGATGCTCAACATCATTGGTCGTGTGTGTGTGTGTGTGTGTGTGTGTGTGTGTATGCGCACGCACGCATGCGAGCGTAGTCACTCAGTCGTGTCCAACTCATTGTGACCCCGTGGACTGCAGCCCGCCAGGCTCCTCTGTCCCTGGGATTCTCCAGGCAAGAACACTGGAGCGGTTCTCCTGGAGCCATGCCCTCCTCCAGGGGATCTTCCCAACCCAGGGATTGAATCCAGGTCTCCTGCATTGCAGGTGGCTTCTTTACCACCTAGCCCCCAGAGCAGCCCAAGAATACTAGTGTGGGGTGCCTATCCCTCCTCCAGGGAAACTTCCCGACCCAGGAATCAAACTGGGGTCTCCTGCATTGCAGCGGATCCCTTACCAGCTGAGCTACCTGGCAAGCCCCATTGGTTGTAGGGAAACAAATTAAAACCACAAGGAAATGTTACCCCATACCCATTAGGATGGCTACTATCAAACAACAGACGATGACAAGTGTTGGCGGGGATGTGGAGGGACTGGAACCCTCGGACATAGCTGGTGGGGTGTGCCATAGCTGGTGGGGTGTGCCTAGCTGGTGGGGTACGCCTTAGCTGGTGTGGTACGCCATAGCTGGTGGGGTACGCCATAGCTGGTGGGGTACGCCATAGCTGGTGGGGTGTGTACCATATACAATGGTGTAGCTGCTCGGAGATGCAGTCTGGGGCAGCCCTGTGACAGTCTGAGAGCTCCTTCACCTCTCAGGAAGAGGAGACTGAGGGAGGAGGTGTGAGCGGAGGGGACTGTGACCCTGGGGACTTTCACTGAAAAGGTGGCAGGTGCTTCTCTGGAGAACGGGGCTCTAGTGTGCTTGCGTGTAGGAGTGTGAAGGTCGGCTTCACAGGCGTGGCTCCCAGAAGCCCCGTAAGACACACGTGCCCCTCCAGGGGTGAGTCAAAGGCCGGCAGGTCTAAGAGGGTGGCCGTGTCCCTGCCCCAGGAACCAGGGTGCCTTCCTCGGGTTTCCTGGGCACATCTTCATTCTCTCCTGGGCCTGCTCATTAGGTCCCTCTGTTTATGCCTTTCTCTTTTATTCCAGTGAGTCTTTTTAAATTATTTTTAATTTTTAAATTTTTTATTGGGTTGAGTTGCTTTACACTGTTGCGTTAGTCTCTGCTATATGGCTAAGAGAATCAGCAATACACACACATGTATCCTCTCTGTCATCACAGAACATAAAGTTCCCTGTGCTATACAGTAAGATCTCATGAGTTATCTATTTTATACAGAGTGCAGTAAGTCAGAAAGAGAAAAACAAGTGTTATATACTAACTCATATATGTGGAATCTAGAAAAATGCCCCAATGAACCTTAACTGAAATTATCAACTAATTTTTTTCACACAGAGACTTTTTTAATTTAAGAATCCCATTATGTGTTTTTTTTTTTAACAATTCTCATTTTTACATTGATTTCTCTTTTCTTTGGGTCATTCTTATTTTTCTAATTTCTCAAGCTGAGTTCTTAATTCACTGATTTCTTATCTTTCTGATTTTCTTCCACAAACATTTAAGACTACGTATTTTGTTCTAAGAACCATTTTTAGCTGAGTCCTGAGGTTTTCATATGTTGTCTTTTTATTATTGTTCAGTTCATAATTTCCATCCAAGTCTCATTTGATCAATGAGTTCTTTAAAAGACTTTTTAAAATTTTCAGACAAATGGAATTTTTTTATTGTCCTGACTGAGTTCTAAGTTCATTGCATCAGAGTCAGACGACGTGGTCAGGATGATATAATTTATTTCGATTTTGTTGAGACTTGCTTCATGGCCAATATTCGTCATCAGTTTTCACAGATGTTCCCTGTGCTTGAGAAGAATGTGTTTCCGTAGCTGATGCACAGTTGCATGTACGTTGATTCCATAGAGTTTGTTATATGTGCTTGTCAAATCTATTGGCTACTGACTTTTTTGTCTGCTTTATCAGTTAGTGAGACGTGTCAAAGTTTCCCACTCTAGAGGACATGTCCAGTTGTCGAAGTTCAATACACTTTGTGCATGCTAAGTCGCTTCAGTAGTGTTCAACTCTTTGTGACCCCATGGACTGTAGCCCACCAGGCTCTTCTGTCCTGGGATTCTCCAGGCAAGAATACTGGAGTGGGTTGCCATTCCCTTCTCCAGAGGAATTTCCCAACCCAGGGATCAAACCTGAGTCTCCTGCATTGCAGGCAGATTCTTTACCAACAGAGCTACCAGGGAAGCCCTGCTGCATTTATACATTAATGTATAATTACGTATTATTATGTACAATAGTACATATCTTGTAGCTCAGGTGGTAAAGAATCTGCCCACGATGCAGGAGACCCAGGTTTGATCCCTGGGTCAGGAAGATCCCCTGGAGAAGGAAATGGCAACCCGCTCCAGGATTCTTGCCTGGAGAATCCTGTGGATGGAGGAGCCTGGCGGGTTACAGTCCACCGGGTCACAAGAGTCGGACACAATTGAGCGACTAAACCACCACCCAAAATATACATACATTATATATAACATCTTGATGAAATAAAAATTCATATTCTAAGGCAAGTCAAGGAAATATTAAACATAAACTCTTCTTTGCCCTCAGCCTCCTCTCTGCCCTCTGCTGCTCTTTGTATATCTGCATTATGCCTTGACCAAACCTCCTCACCAGCAGAAAGACCTGCTCAACCATGAAGAACAACATTCTCCCAGCACTAGCAAGCCTCCTTAAAAGACAGCATTCTTTCCTATTCTTGTGAGGGGTCATGATGACCCACCACATCTTACTTGTAGATCTGGGCTGTGTGAATTATCTACATCACTGAACAGTCCTCTGTCTCAAAAGCAAATGTAACAGAGCTCTGACCTCTCAGGGCAGACTAGCCCTTCAAAGTTTCCAGGCTGTAATCCTCGATTTGGCTTGAATAAAATTTTCCATTTCTCTCTTAGATGGATTGATTTTTTTAAATCTGTTGATGGACAGCGTCCTGCTCACTTCTGCCGCACTGCAGAGGTGTTCAGCTGTGAGTGGGTCTGTGCCTGCTCGTTCATGTTCTCTCCTGCTCTGGTCTAACACAGACCATTGAGTATCACTCCCTGTGCTACATGGACTGGTTTTTTCCTTTGATAGTATACATCTATGTATCATTTATAAACATAATTACATTTTTGTTTCCTAATAATGTTTTATCCACAATTAACAACACTACACCAGCTTCCTTTGGGTTGGCTTTCCTTCAGGTATGTCTTTTTCTAATTTACTTTTCAAACTTCCTGTGATTTAGTATCTTGGGAGTGTCTTTAATGCAAAGGTGTGGTCTTTTTTTACCCATTCTGACAGTGCATGTCTGTAAACTAGATAATGCAGTTCATTTCTAATTATTGTCATTGCTGACTCATTATTTTGTTCCTCAAATATTCAGGTACCTACAATGTGCCTAGGTGTTAGGTTCTAGGTGCTAGACTTTGACAGTGAACCAGCAAGCTGAAATCCATGGCCTCCAAAGTTAGAGTCTGATAGGGGGAAACAGACAATAAACAAATGACTAACGCGTGCATTGTCCATGGATGAGAAGTCCACGTAGTTTATACAGATACTCTCCCCTTGAGGAGGTGAGCTTCCTAGCTGGCTCAGTGGTAAAGAATCTACCTGCCAATGAAGGAGACGCAGGAAACATGGGTTCGATCCCTGGGTCAGGAAGATCCCCTGGAGTAGGAAATGGCAACCCCCTCCAGTATTCTTGCCTGGAAAATTCCATGGACAGAGGAGCCTGGCAGGTTACAGTCCATGGGGCCATAGAGAGTCAGACAGGACTGAGCGACCGCGCACACTCACGCAAGGAGGTGGAGCTTAAGCGTGAGCAGCACATAACGACTTCCTTCCGAGGCGCAGAAGATGGAAACGGGGAAAAGAGTGATTTCAGAGCAGTGTGTTGATTTCCTAGGGCCACCCTAACAAAATACCGCAAACCGAGTGGCTTGAACAGCAGAGATGTATTGTCTCAAGTTTGGGAAGCTGGAAGTCCACAGCTAAGATATCAGCAGGGTTGGTTGCTGCTGAGGGTTGTGAGAAAAAGATCTTTTCCAGGCTCTTCTGTGTGGCTTGCAAATGGCCTTCCTCACACTCATGTGGTGGTCTTCCGGTGTAGATGTCTGTCTTCAAACTGCCCCTTTTATCATTAGGTCACTGTCATGTTGGATTAGGGCTCACCCTACTGAACACATTCTAACCAGACTGCCTCTGTAAAGACCCTATCTCTAGACAAGGTTGTTACTGAAAGGAATGAATGGGGGTGGGGGGGGGGGTTGGCTCCTGGCCACTCAACAGCCAGTAAACAGGTCAGGTTGGTGGAAAGGAAAGTTTGCTTTATTCCAGATGCCGGCCAAAGGTGGGGGGAGGGTGGCGGACCTCTGTCCCAGGGCCGACTCCGCGTGCTCCCCACCCCCGAGCAAGCGGGGGATGAGAACTTTTACAAAGTGTTGGGGGGGTACCTGCAGAAACAGCACAGCCGTCTCTAACAGTCATCTTCAGATTGGTCCTCGGTGGTCTGACTGGCGTCACCTCGGTTGTTTGAGGCACAGTTAATCTTCAGTTTGGGGTGCGCTCGTTCCCACTTCTCTGCAGTCAGTTCTCAGAATCGTGGCAGCTCAGGTCCTGGGAACAGTCTGGTCATCTCGTAGTTTCCTTCTCCACCTGCTGTTTCAGTATCTATACGCCAGCTCACAGGATGTGGCTCAGAATACTACCTATAGCCCTTGACGAAGAACTAAAGGTCCTTGACTATGCTTAATGACTATGCTATTATTATTTAGCCTGTTTAGACTGTTTTCCTTTGTTTCAGCATTTCTCACTGCTCTGATTAAACATACTCTTTGACTAAAGTTTCCCACAGGCTAAAGGCAGGCAGGAGATGTGGCGGGGTGGGGGGCAAGGACCGTGGGGTCCTGCTCCATCTGAAGACCACAGTATTAGGTCCCAAGGGTTGGGACTTCAACACGAGAATTTGGGTGGGGGAACAATTCAACCCATAACAGGGGTAGAAAGGAACCCACAGACAGAGGTCAGCCAGCTGATCAGGACGAGCATCAACAGTGATGAGACGTGCTGATCGATGCCGTAGAGCAGGGTGAGGCTCCTGCGTTATACAAGGGCAGGAAGCCCCTCTAGCAGGGTGATACTCGAGCCGGGAACCAAAGGAAGTGAGTGGACAAGCACGGGGTGTACTGGGGCATCCAAGCGCCGGGAAGGGCGAGAGGATGTGCAGATCCCGAGACAGGGGCTTGGTCAGCACGTTCAAGGACCTGCCGGGAGACCCGCATGACGGGGAAGGAGGGGAAGGACGAGGAACTCGGAGACGAGGGCAGAAAGGTATACGGTAGAACTGTGTTGACCTTGAGGCCAAAGGAATGGTCTCAGATGAGGAATCACTGGAAGAATTTAAACAGAACCCCTCTGGAGGCTTTCCTGACCGAGGAGGAAAGCAGAGAGACCAGTCGGAAACGGTGTGAATAATCCCAGCCAGAAGCAAGCAGCGGAGCAGGGAGAAAGTGGCAGATTGAAACCATGTTTTTGCAGGCAGATCAGACAGGGTTCACTGACGAATCAAATGTAGGGTGTGAGAGAAAGAAGGAGCCAGAAACGACTCCCAGTCTGGGGTGTAAGTAACTGGAAGCATGGGTCTGGGGGAGGCGCGAATTTGCAGGGCTGCAAAGCGGGAGGCTGGTCTTGCAGGTGTTAATACTGCAGCGCCTATTAGGCCCTCAAGAGGTGATGCGTGGGAGGGGACGGGCCACCCCACTGCAGTTCAAAGGGGAGGGCTGCGTTGGAGATTTGAATATGAGAGTTGGTGGGCAGTTCTGAAGCCCAAAGACTGCGTGAGAGCTCCTAGGGAGTGTTGGGAAGAGACGGACAAGGCGCGGCTCAGAGAGTAAAGAGCCTGCCTGCCATGCAGGAGATGCTGGAGACGCGCATTTGATCCGCGGGTCAGGAAGATCCCCTGGAGGACGGCATGGCAACCCACTCTGGTATTCTTGCCTAGAGAATCCCATGGACAGAGGAGCCTGGCGGGCTGCCGTTCATGGGGTCGCACAAGGTCGGACACGACTGAAGTGACAGAGCAGGAGGCCCAAGGACCACATCCTGGAGCCCGTTGATGGTGAGAGGCCGTGGAGAGGAAGGGTTAGCCCTGCGACGGTGAGAGGCCGGGGAGAGGAAGGGTTAGCCCTGCGACGGTGAGAGGCCATGGAGAGGAAGGGGCTGAGAACCAGCAGCCAGGGAGGCGGCAGGAAAACCGAGGACGAGTGGGCACGTCTCAGAGGAGAAAGGCCCTCCCGAGGGGCTCGGTCTGCTGTGGAGCGCGGCAGAGGAGTCTAAGGGAGGGAAGACGGATGCTGAGCAAGCCTCCCACCCTCTCTCAGGCCATGGCACACACAGAGAGCACCAATGCTTGTGCGACCCTCAGGGACACAGACACGCTTGTCACGGATGCAGGTGGTCAGCGTGGGTCCTCTGGCCGCCCAAGGGCCTGCCCAGAGCCTCACGAGTGGAGAGGACCCGCATCTGCGCATCTGGGACCTTTCCACGCTCGGGACTCCAGTTGGAAAACTGGACAGCTGGGCTCAGCAACAGGGAGGTCGGGGGTACACTTGACCCCAGCTGGGATGGTGGGTCATGGGAACAAGCACCTGATCGCAGGGTTTTGGGAAGATGCGAGAGGCAAGGTATGGACACTGTGCGTGCAGCCACCTCTGCAGAGCTGTGCTGAAATGGAAACAGAAGTGGGCAGTGGCTAGAAGCATCTGATTTACTTTGGCCATCTCACTTTGGGCTATTTTCTTGATTTTTAAAAAATTTTTCTTCTTTCCTTTTGGAACGAGTGTTCTCCTCATGCTTCTGTCCCGCTGTCTTTAAATGTTATGTCCTCTATTTCTGTTCTTTCAGTAGTTAAAAGCTTAAACGCAGAGGTCAGCAAACATTGTATACAAAGTGCCTCGTAGTAAATACTTTAGGATTTGTGAGCCATACTATTTCTGTAGCAACCACTCATGAAAACAGCCATAGAGAGCATGTAAAGCAATGGGCATGGCCATATGTCAATAAAACTTTATTTGTAAAAGCAGGCACCAGTCCTAATTTGGCTAAAGTGTCATATTTTGCAGGCTTCTGTCTTAAAGCATATGTAATAAATCACTACATTTACTCTCCTCCAAAATCATACTTCAGCCGTCAGTTCAGTTCAGCTCAGTCGCGTCCAACTCTTTGTGACCCAATGAACCACAACACGCCAGG